>NC_056741.1:1815883867-1816146367 GCF_019279795.1 Protopterus annectens | reverse complement strand
TAAAGGAGTACTGACAAGAATCAGGAAAAGAAACAGCATAATTAAATTCATCTTCTGTTTGTACTGGTGCAGTAAGCAATCCTCTGTTGGGATTACATGGGAAGAAGGTATTTAGCATTCCCAACCTTACTGTCACAAAATTGATGTTACTGGGCCTTTCTCAGTAATGATGTAAGGTAAACGTGGATTTGTATCACATCTCTGTTCTGTGTATAGTTTATTCTTATCTTGAACCATTTTAATAGCCCCTTTTCAGGTAGTCATAGTCCACAAAATATGAAAGTGAGGAGTTTTCTGGGTCTTAACTGTTGTTATTCAGAGACCACCCATGCAGATGCTTGGAATGTGGAGCAGCACAGAAGGCAAACAGGAAGTCAATGACCAAGGATTTTTACAGTTATCCTTCAAAGTCAGCCATATGAAAACAAGTCTTCAAAACCCAGGTCCACCTTTCAATTTCTCCACCGTTCTGTGAACAGTGGATGGAACTGTGGTAGTATGTAATGTTCCCGTAAGCCAGGAAAACTTCAGTTACAGCCAAGACAAAAGAAAGATAATTAGCAGTTTCACATCCTAAGGGATTTCCTTTATAGCCACAGTGGACAAGGACTTAATAGCTGTAGCAGAAGTCAGCTCAGAGGTGATTGCAACCTCTGGCCATTTATAGCAATAGCCACTGAGCATCACAGCAAAAGGGCAGTCCTAATGAGCTGACAACTGCCGCTCTGTACCAACAGAGAACTTTTAACCATGTAATTTCTGGAAGGGGCAAAGGATGGTAAGATAATACTCCAGCAGTAACAGTTCTATCAATAAGTGGTGCAAAATATTATGGCAGTTTCTACCAGACACTCCATCCTGGGCCACAGAAAAGCTGCAGTACCTTTAGCTTGTTTCTGTAATCCACTGGGTATCATGTGAGAGATAGGTGAGGTGGGGCTCAAAGTTCTGGAACAAAGTAAAGTGCATGCCATGAAGAAAGTATCTACTATAGTCAGTCCACTCAGTGTGGATCCAAAAGTGAGGTTCAACTGCAAGGTACAAACCTTTTTTTTGCATTGCAACTCCAATCAATCTCTTTCCATGTAAATGTTCACTTGTCACAGTATAGAACAGCCTTTGCATGAACATTATAAATGTTCAGTGGTAACAGTACAGACATTACATCGGTAACCAGTGCCTCCATTTTGAGATCTGGCTCCTTAGGCTGTTTACTGACAGAGAGCAGGATGTAGTGTAGAAAGTTTGCAGTCATGCTCTCCACATGCTGTCTGCTTGCATTTGGTACTAAAGAACAGCTGTCTGGCAGACCAACCAGCTATTTTCATACCTGCTGTTCCAAGACCTTTTGTGGTTAATATGAATTGTCATCCCCAGAAGTAGTACACTATCTTTCAATCACTCAACTTTCTGACATAAATACGCGTGTTTGCACGTGTTTGAGCTTGTTTTAGATCAGCAAATCCTGTTTGGGCATCCTGCAGACTACTACAGCAACAGAAACGAGAAAGAGAGACTTTGTGCTAGCTACAAGTACTTTTTGTTGAATTTTCAAATTTTTGCTGATTTTGGTCATTTTTATTACCTGCACTTCTCAGAAAGCTTAAAAAGTAGACTAGCTACTTATTTCACTGTATTTCTGCCTGTAAGTCGTTTTCCAGTTGTTCACTTGCATTGCTTTATTTAAAACATTTAAATTTTCAAATTTCTAATTCTGCAAAGTTTTAATTGAGTTTACTGTTCTGGGCTATACACTCAAGTGCATTAGCCTTTCTGTGCTTATTTACTGTATAACTGTACTGTTTAGCCTGATTTAACCAAAAAAAAAATTCTATCTTGTTTGCTAATTTCCCACCTTTTCCAACTAAATACACATATGCATCTAAACCAACCATACATCTAACAAAAAAAAAAAAACAGTAAAAATTTTAAAACATATGCACTTACCTTAACCCGCACCCTAACCCTAAGGTCATTAACTCTCGCACATTTACATAAACAGTTCCAAACACAAACACACTTACCTTAACCCTAATCCTACCCCCCCAAAAATGAAAGTAAACAGCTAAAAACACACACACACATGTAACTCAACCATACATCTAACACAAAATAAAAAACAGTAAACACTTTCATACATATGCGCTTACCTTAACCCGCACCCTAACCCTAGGGTCAGTAACTGTTGCACAATCACGCTCGGGAGCTATACCGGACAAGGGACCACACTACACTCCAGAACAGGCAAAGCAATGAAGTGGTCAAGTGACTTCTTTCCCAGGGAAAGAATTAGCTGAACAGCCGTTTCGCTGTTTTGCCTGTTCGCCCTACGTGTCAATGAAAACAAAATGCATTTTCGTCATTCTAATATGAACCCCCTAGATTGTGCTAGACAGTCAAGAGGAGAAGGTTAACATCCACTCAACACCTCAAACAACACAGTCTTTCAAAACCCACACCACCAAAACCCACACATAGCAACACAAAACCTACATATGTGGAGGCTCTTAACATTAATCTGCCCAAGCAACAAGGACCTCTGAAGCTGAAATGCAAACAAACACCACCCCCAAACACAACCAAAGCATCACATCGCTCACAACACCAGTGTGCCACCCAAAAGCAGAGCCCCTAAGGCAAGACAACATACCCAACACTTTAGTCATAGGTGACTCTACAGTCAGGCACACTGATGTCCGACTCACCAGGCTGAACAAGGAGAAAATTACAGTTAGTTGCCTGTCGGGTGCCAGGATCCGCCACATAATGCATGCAAGTTAAAACCAAAGAAAAGGTCGCAGCAGCAGTAGAGCAGATACCAACAATTTATTAAGAACACTTAAAGCGCTTTTCGTTTGCTGAGTATGCAAACTTCATCAGAAGTAAAACAGCTAAGAATATGTCAACCTTTTAAAAACTCGATCAAAAAAACGCGGGACAATCTAATCAATTATTGCCACTTGATATGGTACATTTAAAGTGGTATACAAAGCTAAAACTAAAAAGAATGTTATAAAAATCCAAACTTTTATGAAAGGTAAAAATTAAATGGTGTATTAATAACATAATGCAACCGTTTCTTTTGTTTTAACTAGTTTGTTTTGCCGTTGAGTTTCTAAGTTTGACATAATGCATGCACTCAAGTCACTCCACAACAGGTACAAATATGACTCTGTCATTGTCCATGTTGGAGTGAATGACTTGAGACATACCTCCCTGGACTACATGAAAAGAGACATGGGAGAGCTCTTGGATCATGTAGCCCAGGCAGGTATGACCCTAACCCTGATTAGCATCCTGCCATCACCCAGAATGACACCACAGTATAAGGACAAAATGATTGACTTCAATAATTGGCTAAGCTCTGGTGTCATTCAAAGGGGATCCAGTATCTGTCTGCCTGGGATGACATGATCGACAAACCACGATGCTTTGCAAGAGATGGTTTGCACCTGTTGCCCATGGGATTCAGGTTACTGGCTAAGGCTCTTGCCACCCTTATAGTGCCTTTTTTAGGCAAGGTTCAAAGGAAAAAACTACCAATGTAAGGGGTACAAGCAAGCAAAATCTGAAGGTAATGCTACTCAATGCTAGAAGTCTAAACCTCAAGATGCACTTGCTCGAGGCTCTCCTAAAAATGGAGAACATTGATATCTGTGCAGTAACTGAGACCTGGTTCAAAGCTCCAGAGAGCACCCCTGCAATACCAGGCTACAACTCATACCACACTTTTCGGACACCATACCAGGACCAAAACACTATAGGTAGAGGAGTATCCATAATCACTAAGGATATTCACACCTCCAGGCTGGTTGCCAACACAATGCATCTGAAATTCTCCAGGTGCAACTAACACTAGGTAAGACTGCAATACAAATTGTAGCTTGCTACAGATCCCCCAACATGCCCAAGATTCTCAGTACACCTTTCTAAACATACTGAAAAATATTAAGATACAACCAAACACCCTAATACTGGGTGATTTCAGCTACCCTGCCATCAACTGGGAAAACTACTCCTGTACCAACACCATTGCTCAACAGTTCTTGGAATTCATAAATTCCAACACCATAGAGCAACTAATTCATAGTCCCACCAGGGGTACCAATATTCTAGACCTGGTCATTACCAGTATGGGAGAATCATGCTCCACACCAGTGGTCACCCCCTTGTTGGTCAGATCAGACTATAAGCTGATCACCCTTGACATCCACATCCCACCCCCACCCCCTTTAAGGAAACCTCTGTAAAAAAACTTCTCCAAAGCCAACTTCATGCTTCTCAAGTCAGAAGTAACAAACGTCATGACACCCATGCAAATGGGAACTGAAAGTTCAACTGCTGAATCCTACACTAAAGTGCTGTATGAGCACATTCACTCATGCATGGACTGAGCCATCCCAAATAGAACCAAGACGCTGTCCTCTAAAAAAGGAAGCCAATCTGGTGGTCCCCTGCCATAAACAAGCTGTACAAGAGAAGGAAGAAACTGTTGCAGAAAAGAGGTAGAACCCAGGATTCAAAAAACTTCCTCACCAGTCTCAGTAGAAAGCTGAGATTCCTCATAAAATCTTCCAAAGCTAGTTACGAAAACAAAATTGCCAAAGATTCCAAAGACAGCCACAAGGCATTCTATAGCTATGTCAAGAATCTAATGGAAATACTCATATCTGCTCTGAGCTACAGCAGAATGGCATTAAATATACTGATCCCAAGGATATTGCCAATATCCTGGCAGAGAGATTCAGTGCCAACTTCACCCCCCCCCACCCCCTAAAGGGCCCATCTCAATACTGAAAGAATGCCAAATTCTGGTAATCACGGCCACTCAAGTAAAACTCGCACTCTCCAAAGCCAAGAATACAGCATCTATGGGACCAGATGACATCCCAGGCTGTGTACTGCATGAACTACAAAATGAACTGGCACTTCACCTCTCTGTCATGTTTAATCATAGCCTCACCTCATGCTTCATGCCTACAGAGTGGCGCACAGCTACATTCATCCCACTCCACAAGGGGGGATCCACTTTGCATCCCGGGAACTACCATCCCATCAGTCTGAACATATTATCATGGAACTATAAACAAAGACATTGGCAACCTTCAAACACTGGACCCCACTCAAATTTGGGTTTTTG
Organism: Protopterus annectens; assembly: GCF_019279795.1. Lineage (NCBI taxonomy): Eukaryota > Metazoa > Chordata > Ceratodontiformes > Protopteridae > Protopterus > Protopterus annectens. The sequence continues at coordinate 1,816,141,227 of NC_056741.1, read as the reverse complement.
AAGGGCTGGTTTTACCTCCTGAACCTGATCGACTTCTTCGAATCAGTCTCCAGAGCTGTGGACGAGGGTAAGGTGGTTCATACAGCCTACTTGGACCTCGCCAAGGCTTTCAACACTATCCCTCAACTCTGGAATCATAGATAAACTTACTAAACTGGGCATTAATCCCTACATTACTCAATGAGTTGCAAACTGGCTTAATGACAGAACACACACTGTAAATGTAGCCGACTCCAAATCCAGATCCAGACAAGTGACAAGTGGTGTACCGCAGGGTTCTGTCCTGGGACCACTCTTGTTTGGCATCTACTTCTCTGAAGTACAGGCCAACACTAAGGGACTCTGGCTTACAAAGTTCACAGATGACTGCAAGCTGGGAGCCATTATTGAATCCCCAAATGATGTGGATATACTACAAAAGGGCCTTACTGAAACAGATGGCTGGTGGCAGAGCCATGGGCTCAAGCTAAATGCCAAAAAATGTATAGCTGCCCCCTTTGGGAAAAACCATGCACCTGTGAACTACCATATAGGTGGCAGTACACTAAACACTGAAAGTGTGATAAGAGACCTAGGGACACAGGTGGACAGTGGTCTCACCTTTGATAACCACATAGCCACAACAGTTAGAAAATCCTTCTACATGGTACACCTCATCACTAAGAGCTTTCCATCCAGAAAAAAGGAGGTTATTGTACCTCTGTACTCATCCCTCATTGGACCCATTATAGAAAAGAATTCCCCATTTAGTATGCATCTCAAAAGACATCTGCAACAACTAGGAGGGCCGCAGAAATACCCCACAAAAAGAATCACAGGCCTAAAGCAGATGCCTTATGCTGACTGTCTAAAGAAACTCCAGCTATACTCTGCTGCATATCACCTACTCAGAGGTCATCTCTGCCTAACATACAAGGTCATGTCAAACTCAGAGTTGTTGGACATGCTCCAGTTAAAGAAATCCCAAGCCTGTACTGCAATGTTATTTTAAATATTTCCTGTGGTTTTGAACTGTGATGTCACTGTTAATATATATTTAGTACTGTCTTGTTATTTTATTATTTATTATTAAATATATTTAAATGTTTCATTGTGGATGATCTGTGTAGAGATATTTAAGTTTTGAGAGTACTTGCATATTTATTTGGTGACACTGTGTGGGCCACTCCTAATAGCCTTGATCTTGGTCAAACTACCATTTGTATTAATATTAATATCACTCAGCATATTGGGTACCCTTGGAAGAGCCTTAAGGTAGCTTGCAGGAGTGACTGGTGGCAGTTGAAACTACCTTATAGTTGGGCAGAAGGGGCATAGTTAGTAAACCTGTGCCAGCTTTTCCCAGGTGTGTGTGTGTGTGTGTGTGTGTGTGTGTGTGTGTGTGTGTGTGTGTGTGTGTGTGTGTGTGTGTGTGTGTGTGTGTAAATCAAACCTCAAAAAGTGTGTGTGTGTGTGTGTGTGTGTGTGTGTGTATGTGTGTGTAAATCAAACCTCAAAAAGTGTGTGTGTGTGTGTGTGTGTGTGTGTGCGTGTGTGTGTGTGTGTGTGTGTGTGTGTGTGTGTGTGTGTGTGTGTGTGTGTGTGTGAGCTACTTGGGCAGGGACATGAAGCACTGGTTGGACAGAGAGGGCGCTGGGGGTCTTGGCTTGGTCAGTCAGCTGAGATCTCAACTCTATAGCTGTGTCAGTGGGGAGTCTTACTGAGGATCTGGAGAAAGAGGGATAAACCAGCGCCAGACCGACTGTAGTCTCTCTGTGCTCTTAAGGGAAATTGTGCTAGATACATGGAGCTGCAACTGGAAATACTGTGTGTATTCCTATTATCCTTCAGTGAACATCCCCCACTGTTGCCAGTGGTGAGGACTGAGGCTCCTTGATTACTGGTTGGCACTGGTGGGTTGTCACATATTAATTGGTGGCAGTGGTGGGATATCCACATCACATATGTATTGGTAAACAGTGGTTGGATCACCACATCACATATTGAGATTCAGTGGTGTGGATATTGAACTCCTGTAGCCTATAAACAGTGGTCACTAAAGAAGGTGTTTGTACTCTCAATCAGCCAGATTGTAGACATTCAGAGCTTCATATCACAATAGTTTTATTTATTGTTTGTTAGCTTAGTTAGTCAGGGAGACCAGGCAAGGATGTCAGCAGAGGATTATGGGTGCATGCCAACCTGACTAAAGTGGAAATGATTGTAGCCTCAGTCACAGCTGCATCACAGACCAGCAACCAGGAAGACAACTGGCCTGGCCTTGGGGATGTACAGCTCTCAGAAAATTGACAATTCAACTTTTCCTCAGAGGACTTAAAATCTGTCTGGAGTTAAAGAGACTTGAACTGGAGGCCAAATGTTTGGAAATAGAATCAGCAGACAGACTGCAGCATTTGAAGTTGGAAACAGAATCAGCAGAGAGGCTGTGGCATTTGGAAGCTAAAGAAAATGAGAGGCAGAGGCAACATGAAAAGGAAATGCTGACTCTTCACCAGGGTCATGGAGATAACAGGGAAGGAAGTAACCGAACCCCCAGAAGCAATAAAGGTCAGCAAATTTCTTCCACAATTTACAGAGGGTGATAATTTTGATAGTTTTATTCATATGTTTGAAAGGGTATGTAAACAGTATAATGTTAACCAAGGGCTCTGGGTACAGTTCCTGACCCCCTTACTCCATGGTAAAGCTGTAACTGCCATTTCTAAATTGTATATTACTGATTGTTTAAATTATAATATAGTTTAAAATTGTTTCATGCAATGCTTTAAGTTAACACCTGAAGTTTATAGAAAAACGTTTCGTGAGCATAGGCACAAGGCAGATGAAAGTGTGTGAGATTATATTGCTGAGTTAAGCACTTATTTTCATAGGTGGGTGAGTGGGTGTCAGGCCACCACTTTTGAAAAGCTGGCAGATGTTTTGGTGTGGGAACAAGCCCTTAGCACTTTGCCTGAGGACATGAGCATCTGGTTAGCAGATAGAGAATGCAACACTGCAGATGAGTTGAGGAAAAGGAGGGCATCACTGCACTGGAAAGGGATACCCAGTGCTGCACATGGGTCTAAAGGAAACCATGGTGGGCAGCCAAAACCACCCCAACAGAATCCACCATTAACAGGGGAAGCCAGTAGTTCAGGTACATGGCCAGGATCAAGGGTTAAATGTTTTAAGTGTAACCAGTGGGGCCATGTGGCATAAGATGTCCAAGGAGGCAAGGTGGGGAACAAAAGGTAGGGGAGCCAGCAAGTGGGAATGACAGAATGCCAGTGGTAAGTTGTCTGGAGACAAGGGTACCAAACTATATCCTGTCTTAGTAGATGGGAAACAGGCCACTGTTAAGAGAGACACAGCCACTGACCTAGCCATTGTGAAGCCTACAATGGTTAAAGAGGAGCACTACTTGCTTGGTCAGTCTACTCCAGTCAGAGCTTTATGATGGACCCCATTCCAAATACCTTTGAGGGGGGTGTGAACACTGCAACAATGAAGAGAAGAACATCTACTGTTATGGTAAGATTTTACACAACTGTACTATGTCCTTCCATATCACTGTTGCAGTATTCTTTATGCAAGGGAGAGCACCAAAGCTCAAAAGAAAAGTTGGGAGGAGAAAGGCCCAGAAGAACCCTCCAGAAAACCATGCAAGATAGCATTGACAAAGCCAGCCCTTGCCCTGGAAACAACATCCAATTTGTAATGCTTATTAAAGGTATCAACAAAGGACCAAGTAGCAGCCTCCTGGATGAAATTGGTAGCCAAGCCTTTGAAAAAAGCTCCAGATGAACCCACGGCCCTGGTAGAATGAGCCTTTACAGGAGAAGAGAGGCATTTTCCATGAAAAGAGTAACAAAAATAAATTGTCCTAGAAATCCAGGAAGAAATTGTTAGCTAAAAATCACCTAACCTAAAGATGAAAGGAAAAAAAAAAGTTGCTCAGAATTAAGAATGGCCTTAGTATTACCCAAATAATGTTTGAGTTGTCTATGCAAATCCAAGGTGTGAAAAACCTTCTCACTGACAGACTGCAGAGAAGGGGAACAAAGTGGGCAATGCAATAGACTGATTTAGACATAACTCATTAACCACCTTGGGCATAAAAGAAGGATTAGTTCAAAGAGATACACTGTCCCTAAGAAAAACTAAAAATGGAGGAACAGCCATAAGGGCCTGAAGCTCAGACACCCTTCTAGCAGAGCTAAGGTCCAAATGAAGAACAGTCTTCCAAGTAAAATGCTGTAAGGAAGCTGAAGCTACATTCTCAAAAGTTGCCTAAGTCAATTTTTCAAGAACAAACTTAAGGTCCCAGGAAGGAGGAATATGCTTCCTGGGAGGCCTACTATGAAGGATGCTTTTAAAGAATTGTTTGACTTCAAATCTAGAAGCCAACAGTGGACTAAAAGGCAGACAGGCAGAAACAGCTGACAGGTGGGCTTTAACTGAAGAGAATGTCAACCCAACATTGACCAGCTCACACAAATAAGAAAACCAAAGGAACTTCCCCAGAAAGTGGATCCAAGTTACAAGCAAGACACCAAACAGAAAATCTTTTCCATTTGGATAAATATGATTTCCTGATAGTAGGTTTCCTGGCCTCCTGCAGAACCTGAAGCATTTCCACAGAAAAAAGATGCCTAAAAGGGATCAAAACTCTTTTACCCACAGAGTCAGTTGAAGAGTGGACAAGTGAGGATGGATGAGAGACCCCTTGTCTTGTGTGAGTAGGTAACGCCCTGTGAGGTAACTTTTGATGACTGCCTTGGCTAAGTACAGAAGAAGAGAAAACCAATGCTGTTGTGTCAAATGGGAGTCACCAACAAGATTTTGGGAGAATCTTGTTATATCTTGAACAGGGCTTTCAGAATGAGAGGAAGGGGAGGGAAAGCATAAAGGTACACCCCCTTCCAAGAGAAAGATAGGGCATCCACCTTCCAAGCCAGAGGACATGGGACTCTGATGCAAAATAAAGGAAGCTGTCTGTTCAGAGGGGAGACAAACATATCTACCCGAGGAGTACCCCACTGGTGGACAATGTCCAGAAACACATCTCTGTGAAGAATCCACTCATGAGTCCGTGTTATGGATCTGCTCAGAGAGTCTGTCACAATGTTCTGATCTGAAGTAATATAAACAGCCTGAAAAGTCACCTGAACCTAGACAGCCAGATCCCAAACCCGAAGAGCTACTCTGCACAAGAGGTAGGACCTTGTTCCTCCTTGGTTGTTGACATACCACATCACTGTGGTATTATGGCTGTGAAGATTTTGAGGGGCCCTGGAAGGAATAAAGAATGGAAGGCCTGAAGGGCCAGGAGAAGAGCTCTCATATATTCTGTGTTGATATGGTCCTTCTTTTGGTGAAGAGACCAGAGGCCCTGAACCCTCAGAGAGACAAGGATGTTCCCCACCCTGCATCTGAGGCATCTGAAAAGAATCCCTGAGTGGTGAAATGAAAGCTGAAAAGAAAGCCCTGGGTTGAGGGATAGCTGATGAATCCATCACTGAAGGTCTAGCTTAAGGCATGAAAGAAGAGGAATCGGAAAGTCCAAAGGATGAGAATGTTGAAGCCAGACTGAGTTTAGGAACCACTGTAGCTTTCTCATATGAAACCTGGGAAGAGGAGGCACAGGAATGGTGAAATCCATGAATCCCTGAGCCCTCAGAAACTCCCTGGCTGTTTTGAAAGAAGGGAGTGAAAAAAAAAAAACAATCAGTTCCCCCTTCTTCTGCACTTGGGAGGAAGCAGGGAAGCCAGCACATGAATGGTCTGGAGCCTGCACCTGAGAAAAACATGATCATGAGATGGAGTCAGGAGGGATTTTTAGAAATTCACTGTAAACCCTAGGCTTTGCAGCAGACAAAATAGCATAGTAGTGAAAATATTAAAGCAAAGTCTCTGGAGAGGAAGCCTGGAAGAGTAGATCATCCAGACAAAGAAAAATCTGTATTCCCTTCATCCTGTAAAAACAATCACAAGAGCAAGGCATTTGGTGAAGACTCTTGGGGAAGTAGAGAGGTCAAAGGGCAAAGCAGAGAACTGAAAATGCAAGGAAGAAACAGAGAAATTTAAAAATTTCCTGAAAAGGGAGTGAATAGGAATATGGAGATAAGTATCTTTGAGATGCAGAGACACTAGGAAAGCCTGAGGCAGAAGAAGAGGAAACAAGGTTTGAAGGGATAACATCCAGAAGGAAGGAACCTTAAAAAAAGGTGTTGAGCTAGGAAAGATCCAGAATGGGTGATCAGGTGCTTTCTTTCCTGAGAACCAGAAACATTCTGCAATAAAACTCCTTCCCCTTTTGAGGAGCAGAAACTGCTCACGTGGTTCCTTGAGAAAAAAGGCCCTCAACAGCATCCAAAAAAGTTAGCTGTTCCTGATGAGTTTGAGGAATGCCCAAAAAGGAAGAAGGAATTTCCAAACCATGTAATACCCCTGATAAATGATAGATAGTACCCAAGAATCCTGAGTTATCCTTAACCAATTGGGAAGGGACAGGGAAAGATGAAGAGATAGAAGAACTTGGTTTAGAAGGGAGGCAAGAAGATAGTCAGACAGAACCTGGTTTGTCTGAAAAAGGAGGCTTCTGGATGTAGATGTCTGCACTTCTAGCACCCTTTTTACCTTAGGAGGAGGGTAAGACAGTATATGAATAAAGGCAGACTTGGAAGAATAATTCCTCTGAAATTTGGGAACAGGGGAAACAAAAATATGTTTCGATTCCTGCATAGCCTTACCCTTTTCCTGAAGACACATAAAAAGCTCAACAGCTGCAGATCCAAAAAGATTTTTATTTTCAAGAGGAGCATCCATCAGCTTGGCCTTAACATCATCAGGCAGAGGCTGAAAGCAATGCCAGGAATACCGTCTTAACACAGAACCAAAGGCAGCAGCTCTAGAATTGGCATCAGCTGCATCATAACTACATTTAATGGAATGGCGAGCTACTTGAGAAGAAGACCCCAACAAAGACAGGACCAACGCCTTCCCCTCAGAATCAGAAAAATCTGAAACTACATGAAAAGTCTGAGAGAGAGAAGGGCCAAAGCATACCTGATCAAATGGGTCTAGTAATTCACAGCCCAAAATGCCAGAGTATTAGCAGTGCACACCTTCTTGTCCAATCTTTCCATGTTTCTGCTGTCCTTGTCAGATGGAAGCAGCTTAGTAGAAGGCAAAAGTTTGGAGCACTTATCAGAAGAAACAGACATAACAGAAGGGTCAGCACAGGGTCACTTGTAAAGAAATTTACAATCAGACACCTTATAAAACCTGCCAGTTTTTTTATGAGCAGACCACTGGGAATCAGGAGCCTGAGAAGCTGCAGAAAAAGTGTCAAGGACTTACTACCTCTTCTGAACATCAGAAATTTGGGTATAGTCCCATGTAAAAAAACTCCATCAGATGGGAAACAGTATTCCCAATGGAAATCTCTTCAAAAAGGAGAATCTGGAATAATAAAGTCCTCTTCCTGAGAACCACAGTCCTAGGGAGAGAGAATCTGGGAGGAATAGGTCAAGGATTCTTCATCAGATTACACATCTTTATCAGATGAAACCTACCCCCTAGGCCTCTTAGGAGGAGTAGAAGACCAAGGGGAGGCAGGAACATAAACTCCCTGGTGGGGCTTCAAAGCATTAAACAGACTCTGTGTGAAATCCTGCCATTCATGGTGAGGATCCTTAAGAGCAGGGGAAATATGCTTAGACTTCTTTTTCTTTTTCAAAGGGATTTCATCCCTAAATAATTTAGGCAGTTCAGACTCCTGCTGACATTCAATAAATGTAGTGGGAATCTCCTCCCTAACAAGTATCTATGGAATACCCTAGGCCCCTTGGATATAATCAGCCATGGCTCCCCCTGAACATCCAAAGTGGATGTTTTGTGGAACCTCAGAGGATTTGCGAAAAGCTGGGTTCATGCCAGCCTCCAAAGCCATTATGGCAGAGGAATCTGACTGAATAACTGGACGATCCTGCAGGCTTTCACTAGCCTAGACAGAGATGTCAGGTGCAGGCAGTACAGCGGAAGAATCTGACTGAACTTTCTTGGCATTTTTCTTTGCAGATGGCTTGACTCTCAGGCTAGGACAATTCTTCCATTGTACTGTGAGTCAAAAACTTAAGACATTGGTTCTGTAGGTAAATAGCTAAAGAGGAGAGACAACTATGCAAAGTTTTAGAGACAAATGTTTGACAAATAGAACAAGATGTGTGGTAATGAGAAGCACCTAAGAAAACAAACACTGCTCATGAAGGTCCTTATGGGGAATCTGTCTCCCACACTGGCATTTCCTCTTTCTGGATGACATGTACTGCCATGTGGACGGCACAGTGGTTTGCATTGTCACCTCATAGCAAGAGGTTCTCCAGTTCGATTCTTGGCTGGTGTGCCTTCTGTTCAGAGTCTGCATGTCCTCCCTGCATTCATGTGGGTTTCCTTTGGGTGCTCTGGTTTCCTCCCACGTTACAAAGACATGCATCTGGGGCATTTATCCCTGGGCCTCCACTGAAAATTGTCTTGTTCCAAGTCAGACTTTACCAGTAAACAAATGTTAAATAAATAATAAATAAATCTAATCCAACAACCACACTAAAAATAAGATAGAAAAAAACCCACTGGGACACTCATCTGAAAATGGTTTGGCAACCAGCAGACAAAAGAGCATTTAGACCAGCAACAAAGACGTTCTGACATTTGGACATTTGTACATCAGCTTTATGCCCTACGCCATGAGTGAGAAGCATATATGTGATGTATGACATCCCTACAACAACATAAAGCTTTAGTGTACTGGCTGGACATCGGGCTGCCCATGACAATGGATCCCTTTTGTAAAGAGTACTGCAACAGTGATATGGAAGGACATCTCCTCAATATCAGTACATTGCTGATGACATTTCTGTCATGGTATTAGAAACCCAAAAGATTTGGAGAAATTAAAAAACAGGAAATGAATTGTTCCAATCTTCCATCATCAAGGAAATTCATATTCCCCCTCCTAAATCAGAGTCCTGATTACTGAATTAAGTCTACGTTCCAGTATCCTTGTATACATGTTCTCAGGGAGTTTATGGAATGTAATCCCACTATAAGTGGAACACAGTCTTCTGCCCCCTTTTTGGAAGCTGGAGACCACTACTTGTTTGCTAATTCACAGGTGCCACTTATGCCCTCCATGCAATACTGGAAAAGGTACAGTAACTTGATATCCCAGTAATGACCAGCACCTCTTCCACATCTATGTGGCTCTCACACCGTCTCAATAGGCTTACTAGAGTAGACCTGTTTGATAACTGTACCAACCTCTTCTACAGAAACAGAAAAAGATGCCAGCTAGAAGCATGACCAATTACATGAAGTGAACAAACAGTTTCTGTGTATGATAGTCCAGATCACAGAGGAATACAGTGGATTGGGAATGCTAGTCTTTCATTTAAGAACTTTTGAAAACTAATGTTAAAGTGGAAGGAATAGTTTAATAGCATTTTCAGATCTTCAGAAGTGGGTAAGTATGGATATTTTTAACTGCACTGTAATGTAGACATTTCATATTAAGTTTAAAAGTAAAGTGTCTGTAGACTGTTATAATGAATACATGACAGTTTAAAATTTTTTAATATCAAACTATCTGAACAGGGAACATGCACAGCTCTATGGCTGATGCTGGTTGCATAATTAATATTGGATTTTTGTAAACTCATCACACCAGGAATATTAAAGGATTATACACTAATTACATGACTGCTATTAAATGTGCAGACATTATTCTTTGGGTATTTCTGTAGCTCTTGAAATTGGTTTCTGTCCCAGGTAGCCCACGGTTGAAATGCTATTAAACAATTTAAGTTTAATATCTGACCCACACAAAATGCTTACAGTGATCAGTTCTTCAAGTAAGCAGCATACAACTTCAATTTTCCATGTTAATTTTATACAAAAATATAAAATTAATTTGTTGAAAATTACAAATTAGAATGGTGAAATTCTACTGAATATAAAAAAACAAAAGTGAAAGAAAGTACATTATGAATACAGTTCCCCAAACAGTACTATATTAATAGGCTGCCTATAAATTTTTATATCAGACTGGTGGGTCTATATTAGAACACCGAACATTCAAAATGTCGAGTGTTCTAATGCTGACCCGTTTTCAGCGAACGTTGAAAATATCGAAGAAACAGAAAACCAAATTTTTTCCTAGGGAAAGAATTTGGTTGTCTGTTTCTGTTGCTTTGGTATTTTCAGCTATGTGATGGAAAGTTATGGGTCGGGTTCAGGTAAGTGTGCGATTGTGTGGACGTGAGGGTTAGGGCGGGTTAGGTGAGTTAGGGTTAAGGCGCAGGTCAGGTAAGTGTGCGATTGTGTGGACATGAGGGTTAGGGTGGGGTAGGTGAGTTAGGGTTAGGGTGCGTGCGAGGTGACTGTGCGATAGTGACGGACCTTAAGGTTAGGGTTTGGGTTAAGGTAAGTGGATAGTTAGTGGTGTATGTATAGTTTAGTGTAGGGTTAGGTGTAACAGTTTAGGTGTATGTGTGTGGATTGCTGTTTGTTTGGTGTGCTTGTGTTGTGTGCATGTGTTTTGGAACAGCAAATTTTTTCCCTAGGAAAACATTTCCTGTTCTGTATGTTTGATGTTTTAAATTTTTGATTCATAGGGTTCGATATTAGAACACTCGAAATTTTGAAAGTTTGGTGTTCTAATATAGACCCCAGACTGGCACACCTAACTCTATATATAAATATTTATATATCTATAGATAAATATATGATTATCTTTCATTCATTGGCATATACAACATCAACCACAAATAGTCAAAATTCACAAAAAAAGTTTAATTCAGTGGGCTTGACCCCCAACCCCCAACTTGCACATCCCTGCTATTTATTGCAACTCAGAGATTGCAAACTGTGGGTAAAGGTCAAAAATTCCATATCACACTATATAGTCATCCAGCAAAGCAAATGCCAGCATCCTGTGTTGTACTAGCATTTTGACAAAAAAAGAGTTTCCTTCTGAAACATCTGATGGACAGAACATATGAAGAAACACACTGAAGCTATATATGTATATATCTATACATCACATGAATCCAAACTGGTTTTCTATATATATGTACATACATCTACACATATCTGTGTATGTGTTTATATTGTCTCTTTCTCCACATATGTACACACTTACTATGTGGCTATGCATATATTAAAGAAGTGCGTGTATTTGTATTTGTATGTGTGTATTAAAATAATTACACTTAGAACATTTTAAAAAAATCCAAAAAACAAATGAAATTATAAATCTGTTGCAGTCAGAAACTTGGAAAGACACAATTTAACTAGTTTTAAGTAATCCAAAATTCTAGGATAAAATCATATTATATTAACTGACGCCATCATAGGTCATACATTTATAACTTATTTTGGGTATATGTGTGTTTGTATTGGGGAGGGGACTAATCATCTAAAAAGAACTCACAAAATAATGGATCATTTAAAAAAAAAATAAGCGAAGAAGCAACAATTATGTTTAATCAGAAAAAAATGTATCCAAAATGGTGAAAAAAAGGGGGGGGGGGTCACAAAAAGATTCTGAGAAGAATACTCGTTACTGGAATGCATAAAAAGTTGCTGTCACTAATTCACTGGTTTATCAAAGGCCTGCCATGAAAGAAAGGAGTCAGCGCTACTTCTGCTGCATGCATGTGTTATTTCTTTCTGCCTTATAATCCCTAGTGGAGACCATGCGCATTGCTTTAGGTAATAATGTGCACTGAATATAAACAATACCAAAATAATAAAAGGTGGAAACACAGGAAGCATGCAAGTGGCAGGTTGTGTGCATAGAACCACAACTGTACATCAAGCAGTGTTGAGAATAAAGTGAACATATTAAGGAGCACCTGCCCTCGATGCCAACAAGGTACAACAGCAGGATATGTCTATCTCCAGAGCAGGGGCATCCGTACATAAGTAATGGCTGGCAGGAAAAGGGGAAAAAGGGAAACAATGAAAAGAATGGCAAATGCTTGATTAAAGTATAGCACTTCTCTTTACAAATGCTAGAAGGGATGTGACAAATGTCTGCCAAAAAAATGAATTTAGAAGAATCAGGAATTCTGCAGTACAAAATAAGCACACCCTAATGAGTGGCAGAAAGTAACAAAATGTAGGTACTACCAAGGACGGCTCAACATTTCCCCATAAAAGCATATGTTTAGCATACATGCTTAAGATTCTATGGTCATTCAACAATTCTGAAGATCATAAAATAGTTTGTCTGCACTCAGAACTTACTAACTAGAACTCTGTGCTCCTTCTTCTTCTCTAAGCTTATCCTCACCCCTCCCTCAAATGAGCTTCAAATGAGGGTCAGGGACTTTTCCATTTAAGGCCATCTGGTATAGAATTCTGTATCCCCCTCATACATTCATTCAACAGGATCTAGCTGGTTTCATCTCTCAGGCATCAGCACTTGTGAAAACCTGTGCTTCCTTACCTGAATGACATCTCTGCAGTGCTACATTCAATCAACAACTGCTGTGCAGATCAGCCTTTCTAGCAGAGCAGATGTTATGCACAACAGTATTTTCTTCTTAATGACATTTGTGATTGATGTTATTTTTTGTATTTCTCCTTCCACAAGATTTCCCTGCAAAATGCTCCCGCCATGCAACACTGAGCAACTAAGGCAATATGTTGGTATATGATTATGGAGCTTACAAATGTGTTAGTCAGTCCCCTCTTAAAACAAACAAATGCCCTGCTTTATGCCATTTCATTTAACATCAAAGTTATGGTGGCAGAACATGCAAAAATGTGTTGTTTTATATATATACATATACACGCACACACACGTGCGCGCGCACACACACACACACACACACACCTATAAATATATGATCATACTGGCAATAGTTGAACAGCAAAATATCAAGCACATTTGACCAAACTCTCATAAAATCAAGAGTGATTAAAAAAAAAATAGATTCATGGATGGGTAACCACAAATTAATCCTAAGTTTAGCACCCCTGCCATCATGGATAGAGAAAACATAAATGTCCCACCATGTTCAACTTATCTCTGTTTTTTTTGTATTTCAAATATTAAGGGCTAAAAGCTACCACTGGAATGGAAGGCTAGGTTTCTTAAGATTATTACAGATCAATAGCCTAGTAAGTACCTATACATCTATGAAAAAATACCTCTGCCCCTCCTCCCTTATACTTACTAACTCTGTGGCTGCACAACCATGGGATAAAGGAAAAAATCCCTAAACCCTTTGTCACACATTCTTGCACTGGATTAATAAATGGCAATTCCAGAATCAGCCAAGATGTCAACCATTTCTCTGGTCAACAAAAACAGCCAACAAAAAACATATATTCTCCCCATCTCCAAAATCAATTGAAACAAACCCCAGCAGACATTAGTTACATTATCATTTTCATAGTACTGGAGCAACAGCTTCCTAAATCATTTCTGGAAATCAGGTAGGAAAAAAAAGTACCACAACTGTCACATTTTGTGTCATTACAATTCTTCTGACAAAGCCTGATATTAATTTTGTTGATCTGCTTTTCCACAAGGAAAATGTCAAAGTTTATAATGTACCATCTCCAAAAGTACACAACAATGTTATTCCTCCATACTACACGACTGTCATTATACAGAGAAATTGCTAGAAGTTCTAGGCTAAATAATGGACCACTGAAAGTAAAATCCATCATCCTTCTAATTCCTTTAATTAATTAATTAATTCATTCATTCATTAATTCATTCATTCATTCATTCATTTATTTATTTATATTTGTTTACTGGGGTAGTGCACTGATCGATACTGACCAATTTCAGAATTAGCTTGGATGAAATACAAAACATTTCACAAACAAAAAATATAGCAATGTAAGCAATAACAGCACAGTTCAGACTAATTACATAGAAAAAAACTATGATGTTATATAAGCATGGATACAAGGATTCTTTTTATACAGTCCTACCCTGAGTGTTTTGGTGCTGCTGAATGCTTTGTATGGTCGTGCAAAACTGCTACCAGCTCCTAGTTGAGCATTTTCTTGTGACAATATTGCTAAAAGCCTAAACATATTTGCTCCAGAACAGTATTAGTTATGTTCTGACACCCTCAGTGCTACTGCATTTCTAGCAGTTGGGCAGACTTCTCATTGCTGTACCAGCTGTGTTATTCTCACAGAGGGTGTACACAGCTGCACTAAACATCTTAGCTGCTGAGAATTAGTTGTGCCTTAACACTTAGCTTAAGCTCTCCTTCTACATCCTACACTAAGCCAAGCTAGACCCATGTGGACAAATCAAAAGTAGACCTGCTTGTATCCCTTCTGTTGCCAGCCTTATAGCACTTGGTACTCTCAGGCAATACAGGAACTGCCATAGACTTAGACAATGAACTTCTATTTGAAACAAATAATTCAGTCTGTGATGGGTGCAAATATCTATGCAATCTGGAGACATCCCTCTCATTAAAGAAGATGACCTATTGAGGGTTACACATTACTGCACACACATCTCACAATAACCATACCAACCTGAATTATTCTGAGGTTGTAAAAATAAATTCACAACTGAAGCTCCTTGGATTAAGGAGACTATGTCTCAGCAGCTGTCCATCACCACATCACCACCATGATCACACTAATCAAAGGTCACCAGGACGTAAACCACAAACCATCTAATACCTCATATTCCATGAGTACAAACAGCAATGGCTTAGTAATTGGTGACTCTTCTCTCAGGCATATGGACTTCACACTCAAGACTGGACAAAGACTTTCTGGTGCCAGCATCCATGACAACCACAAGGGCTTTAAAGTCACGGATATGATTACAACTTAGTGAGAATACACTTGGTTATGAATGACTTAAGGTTCTGCATTTCACCATGAATGCGTCCAGTGCAGGTAACACACTCGTCCTGAATGGAATCTTAACTTCACCAGAATATCTATAAACTAATAAAAGATGACTGCTTTCCACAACTGGCTTACTAGTTGGTGCCATTCTGGGAGAATGGCCTAATATGTATAAACAAAGAATGAGAGCAGCGACAGTCCATGTCCACAAGGATGCCACGCACTTATTGTTCCATGGTTTCAATATACTGGCTAAAGCCTTTGCAGACCCTATCATGTCTTTTTTTAAGCAGAGTCTGGCTAATGGGTATTCCAACTTAGTAGATGCCAATACAGCCATTTCCAACCAGAAGTCTTAAAAATAAACTGCATGATCTTGAGAATCTCTTACAACCACTACATGCACATTTGTGTAGTTTCTGTGCCTTGGATTCATTGCAAAGACAGTACTCCCTTCATAACTGGGTTTTAAGCCATTTAGGCCTGACGAGAACTGCAGTTGCATTTCCATATTTGCCAAGGATGGTGTCACCTCTAGACAGGTTCCCAAAGACCAAAAAATTGAATTCCAACTCACCCCAAACAAGACAAACTGCCAGCTTATAACCTCCTACAAGTCACCTTAAATATCCCCAATGACCACACAAGAATCTTAAATATACTCCAGGTACTACCTATTGCCAAAAATGCCTTGGAGTACTTATACCTCCAAAGTCTAGAATGCCCAGACATGCTTAGACTTAATAAATAAATAAAAATTCCTCAGAACAGACAGTTAACAAGCCAACTACAGTACGTGCTATTCTTGATTTGGTCCTAACTAATACAGCCATTACATGTACCATCCATCAGACATTTCTAAAACCTCTGCAGGAAATAATGAATTCAAACATTTGACATGGACAAACCTTCTCAAACTCTATGAACAGCAATTCAGTTTCAGTTGTACTATCACTTGACCTCATGCTACAACAGCTGCCATTTATACAAAGCAGTTCTGTTCCTGTAAAGATAAGAATCTACATCCCAACTAGTGCCAAATATAATGGGAAGATTAAGAAATAAAACATCCTGGTGATCCACCAGCTTAAATAAAATCTATAACATCAGAAAAAAATCTTAAATCATACAACAGGTGTAATAGTCTTCATGTTAAAGATTGCATCAATATCAGTAAGGAACTCCAAGCTACTATCAGGCTAGAGAGGGAAATCAAGAACTTACAAATCATCCTTGGATTCATATGAAAATTTGTGCATTTTTAGTTATACTTGGAAACTAAGAAATAACACCCAGCATGCTATGAACTTATCCAAAATGGTACTACCCACTTAAACCCAGTAGATAGACCAACTATATTAGCATACTCATTTAGTGCAAATTTTAGCCTCAAAACAACTTTCTTAATTTCAGAAATTTCCAGATCAGTTACATTTTCTAATATCACCAATACACACATACAGAAAGTGTTATCTCAAACAAAAAATACTTCTTTCATGGGGTCTGATAGTTTACCTGGATGCCTTGCAGCAAACATACCCTTGTGGAACTCTTCCTCAAATTGTTTAAGCAGAGCTTGGCTAGAAGATTTGTCCTCAAAGTATGGCAAACTAACCTTATCAATAGACCCACATCAGCTTGGCTCTGTCAAAAAGATATTCTGCCTACTCGGTTTATGTAACTTCTTTGAGAAGGTCACAAAGGTCATAGCCAGTGGTCCCTGTGTTCACACAGCTTATTTAGATCAGGCCAATCACTCAACACTATTTCCCCATGCTGGCATCATTAATAAGCTATGTGACCTACATGTAAATCCATACATGGTGAGGTGGATAGTCAAATGGCTGAAAGACACAACCCAGAAAATTAAGCTGGCAGGTGTCGCCTTTAAAGGCAAGAGGTAGTTAATGGTGTGCACCAGGGCAAAGTACTGGGACTTTGTTTCAGTATCTACTTCAGCGATGTCCAGGCTAGAAATCTGGACCTTTAATTAGATGATAGTCACTGTTTATGAGACACCCCAAACCCATGTACAAAATAGGATAAAGGGTGTCAAAATGAAAGTTTGTAGACAATTCCAAACTGGGTGTTACTGTTAAAATTCCCTCTGTTATCTATTTTTTCACAGATGAAATTAATCATTTATTTATTTATTGCTTTTGATTCATGGGATAGTCTGACTGAGCATGAAGCCCATTTTTAGTGGAGGTCCAAGGAGAAATGCTCCACAGATTTTAAAGTCAAGTTGATATCACATTTAAGGTCAGTTGATACAACAAGGTAGGATACAAAAGAGTAACATAAACTACACAATATAGAGTAGTTGCACAGTAAAGGAGTGATCAAGTCATAACATTTCTTACAGTAAAATTACACTTTATATACAATAATTTGCACTTGAGGTGGGAGTGATAAAGGTTTTGCAAGAAGAAAGTAGTACTGAGACAGAGTTAAATATAGATTCATTTTCCTGGGGACAGTGACAGAGTTGGGAAATACAGAGATGATTTTAATTGTGTTTTGACTAGAGGTTTAGACCTACTTTGCCTTAGGAGTGGGATGGCATTCCAGTTATTTGATACATAGCTGGAATACAGTGATTTTCCTGGTGTAACTCGCTGACATTGTTGTGCACAAGGGTATGTGGGGTGTAGAGCTTTTGGCAGCATGTACAGTTGGATGATGTTTTGAAAGAGAGGGGTTGTTGTTGAGGTTAGAGATGACACTATGGGTGGTAAGAAGTTGGCAGTAATTTAAGTGTAGTGGTAGTTCTAGCCATTCCAGTTTTCCTAGAGCAACACAGTAAGTGCAATGCAGCAGGATGAAGGCCAGTAGGGGATATAATGAGAGACGAGGAATGATGATGACCTGAACAACGGCAGAAGAAACACTGGTATCACATACATGGGTAAGGGGAGTGGACAGGCACAGGATTAATCAGATGAAAGGAAAGATCTTCATGAAACAGAAGGAGAAGCAAAAGGCAAATATGGAACACGGGAAGATGGTGACAATTCTGCATCCTACAAGTGGGCTACCGACTCTAGAGCTCAGTTAAGAGTTCAGAAATCCTACAGCAGAGGGAATGCTTATTCTGAGGCAAAGACTCCCTGCATCACGGAAGGAAGCAGATGACAAATAGGAAGATGTGGTCTAAGGTGAAGCTTCAGGGCATAAAGCAAATGTGGACATGAAGAAAATGAATATATGTAAGCAGCTTAGAAGGTTCTGTGAACAATGTTAGCTTTAACATTCATGGTACTTGACAGGTAATGGCTTTATGGACTGATGACTTTAAGTATATAAGGACACACTGTTTCATTTCTGTAGGAAATCAGCATTTTGAATTATGTTCAGATTAAGAGAAGATGCTCATACTGAACACAAGAGGATGCTTTCTAAACTCTTAATGAGAGGTACCTGCACCTGGGTGGCTTATTGCAAAATCAGGGGTGGGAAATGCAAACACGTTAAGAGCCTGAGGATGAACAGTGCTTAGAATTACACATGAGCTTATTGAAATACATGCATATCTTAATAATCATTTTCTAGAAAATTGGGAGCAAAGCTTGTTTAAGAAAATCATGGCATTTAGATACACAAACATGCCTGAAATAACAGGTATATCTCAATATTGTCCTTGATTCTCAGGAACATATATAAATTCCAATCAGAAGTTTACTCTCTCTTTCCCACTCCTAAAAATATGTGACTTTTATTGACAGATAAAGGAATATTACCTGCATTCAGTCTCTGACTGCATGCTTAATCCAGTCCAGGGGCTTGAGAAAGACAAAATGAATTCCAGCACTCATTGAGCAAATGCACAGAAGGTGTGTGTGTGTGTGTGTGTGTGTGTGTGTGTGTGTGTGTGTGTGTGTGTGTGTGTGTGTGTGTGTGTGTATGACATAACTCTCCTGGATGATATTAAAAATAGTTAACCAGTAAGTATTTTTTTCTAAAATTAAGCAAAAATGCACCACAAAGCATCCAGACAACTTTATAATTGTCATACCCACTGTAGACCTCACACTGTATGTAATAACATGTTATTGCTGGAAGCCAACAAGACGATTACTGTACTGCAACCTCAGTTACAATTATTTTCTCAAAACATTGCCTGTGGGCAACAAATAATAAATATCTGATTAATGCTAAAAAAACATACACCACACACACACACACACACACACACACACACACACACACACACACACACACACACGTATGTATGTGTATAGACACACACACACAGTTTAAATCTTAAGGATGTGGCAGGAAACAGCATCCACCATTGAAAACCCAGATAGACAAAGGAAGAAGGGATGACAGACTGTGCACAGAAAGCAGCTCAGGTGGGAATTGAACTGGGGAATTAAGTGCTGTGAGGTAGCAGGGCTAACAACATACTTCGTCGACACATTAAAAACCAGGTACAGATAATACATTTTTTTCAAATCTTTAACAGAATTTAAATCCGAACACTAAGTGCAGCCTGTGACACATCACTCTAGAAGGAAAATGCAATTAAATGTTATTTGTTTATTTTATGTGACATTTAATTACCAGGAAAATCTGACTGGACATAAATCCCATTTTAAGAGGAGGCATGCAAAGAAAAACTCCATAGGACATAAAACAACTTAAGTACATATGACACTGACAACATACAAGCAGTAACACAAGTCCCAATAAATTATAATATAAACATTATATATTTATATATGTGTATATATATATATATATATATATATATATATATATATATATATATACATAGTGTATACAGGTTAGTAGATTTTGTTGAAGAAGGCATTTTAAGATTTGTTGATGTATGCACTTTTCTGGAATTTTCAAGAGGGGAGATAATATAGCGATAGGCTTAAAGTTGGTTATTTCAGAGTTACCACCTTTGGGAAAAAGGTATTATGTAGATTTTTTCCAGAGAAATGGGACATGTGATTCTTGAATGGATCTGTTGATCAAGATGGAGCCTGGATAAGCAATTAAAACAGCTGCAAGCTTTAGATATTCTATAGGTCGGTTGTCAACAGAAGGTAAGCAGGGCATGAACTTACTGTGTAGCTGTTTTATATGAGAAGTAGAAACAGTTTTCAAGGAGAAACATATTTATTAGAATTGGGAACTGCATCAGGGCTGTTGGGAGTCTGTGTGGAATTTTTGGGTTAGGTTAGCAATATGAAATGGGAGTTAAACTTGTTGGTTTCTATGGAAGAGCTATCTGGGCAGGGCATGGGGACAGTGGGAGTTCCAGAGTGTAAGATTTTGTTGATAGAAGACCACAATTTCTTGAAATATTTTACAGTTTCTTTGTGGATCCAAGTAATGCTGTTCTTTTATCAGCAGTGACTCAAGTTTTTGTGAGGTTTTGGAGATGCTTATAGGTTTGTAGGTGAACTATAGATTTTGTTGTTTGCCATTTTCATCAAGTTTTGTCTCTCTTGTTCATTAGAGTTTGACTAGAGTGAGATAGCCAGACAGCTGGGGTGGATTTAAATTGTTTTCAGAGGATAGGAGTGATGTTATTTAGTGTATTGAGGAAATAGTAAATTAAAGTTTAGTACAGTATTATCTAGAGGTAAAATGTAAAGACTGGACCAGTTAATGGATTGGAGAATACTGTTGAAAACATCAGGATTAAAGTTGGTAAAGGTACACCATTCCTTAAGAAGTCAATATTTGAAGTTATGGTTTATTAATCTCTAGACATAGATGGGATAGTGGTCAATGAGTGAGTCTGAGAAGGTTCTGGGAGAGTCATATTGTTTAGGATT
Source organism: Protopterus annectens (assembly GCF_019279795.1). NCBI lineage: Eukaryota > Metazoa > Chordata > Ceratodontiformes > Protopteridae > Protopterus > Protopterus annectens. The sequence goes on along the minus strand of NC_056741.1, from coordinate 1,816,120,552 downwards.
TGAAACTAGTATCTAGTCCAGAATGGAGCCATTGTTAGATGTTTTATTAGAGTGAGTGTGGGAGGTTATACGTTGTGTAAATCCATATAGGTTAATACTATTTAAGGTATAAGTCTGATGAAATGTGTTGCCAGTCAGTGTTGACATTACCAAGGATTGTTGTTTCAGAGGATACAGAATTTGATATCCAGAAAAAGGATGTCTTCTAGGATAGGAATATTTTATTTTACCTGGGGGAATATACAAGGCAATAATGCATAGATTTTTATGACTGTTTAGTTTCAGGTTAGGAATACTAACACTGCAGAGTGAAATATACGTGATACAATGGATGGGGAAGAGAGCAACTTGGTTGGAAAATAGGATGGCTACACCCCCAACCTTTTTGTCTAATTTGTTATGGCATATAATATTACAGCCTGGAGGAAGAAATTCAGTCTTTGATGAATGGCTTAAGCCAGGTTTCACTGAGGATGACAACATCAGGATATAATGAGAGATCCAGGAACGGAATTTGGTTACATTGTTAATTATAATTGTGATGTTGATGGAGGAGATTTTTTAGGTTTCTTGGGTATACAAATGGAGGAGAGGTGAAGGAGGATGGTACAGATGAAGGTTTTTATTCCCAGGATTTGGGGAACTAGTTGGAAATTTAAGAAAAGGACATAGTGGTAAGTTGGTGTAGGGCTTATATTTAAAGCTTGAAATAGCAAATGGTGCAGACAAACTTTATATTTGTAAATGAAGTGGGGAATATGTTAAACATGTTATGGCCAATTATGTGTGTAGAACAGGAAAGACTAGGGAATTTTAGAGGTGGAGAGACTGGCATCATATAGCATCAGAGGTGTGACATTAAAAGAAGTAGACAGATATATGAGCTACAAGTTTATATGAGGGGAATGAAAGTGTTGGCAGTTAGTTTTAGTACCCGAGTAGCAGGTGTGAAATTGAGGAGGGTGGAGATGTGGTTATAAATGTAGTTGTAGAGGATATGGGTTGGAATTTGGGGTAGAGAAGGGAAGTGGTTTGAGCTCAAGCAAAACACCTGCTGAAGGTCACTTTATATCAATAAGTGTTTATAAGAAAAACAACCTACGATCACAACTGAAATCAGGTCAGTACCCTACTTACTTTTTGTTGCAAACAGTCACAATTTGGGAAAAAGCACTGTAGTGTGCACTGGTAAAATGCTTACATTTAGAATTAGTTTGGTTGTTAATTCCATTGTACCAACTACTACTAGATAAAAAGTAGATTATTAGTTATGAAATAGTAGCAGAGAAATGATCTTTATTCCCTTGCTGCGGGGGGGGGGGGGGGGGATGGGACACCATCTTGCCATCTAGCTGGTGTTTCACAAAAAAATAAATAAATAAAAAAATCAGGGGAGCTACAAACTTGATCTGAGTGGAAGAAAATTAGGACAGCTACACATTTGTCATGTATGAGTGTCTTCCTTGTTAAAAAAAAACAGAGAGAGAGAGAGAGACAGTATCCAAAATACACTATTGACAGATAATATACAACTATGAGTCAGTAGATGTGGTAGAGACTATTAATTTTTGTTAGGAGAGGGAAATGTATTAGAGCACAGCAACAGGCTGTGTGGTCTGCTCTGGCATTAAAAGTAAACTAAAAATTATATTTTAGGAATAAATATGCAAGTTTCAGTGTAATGCATGGACAGAGCACTGTACCCTACATAATGCAATTAACGATATGACTGAAAAGTCAATGAAAACACAAGTGGATATCAGTCTTAGGAATACATACATAAATACATACAAATATTTCAAGCACAAGCATTAATGCCCTTCTAGCCTGCCAATATACCAAAACACTTGTTCCCATAAAAAGTGTCCATGCATCAGCTGCTCTCTCAGAGAAACAATTAGTACACTTCTCATTCTTAGAAAATCTTCTGCATAGGTTATCTATTTTCCCCAAACATTCCCAGAGATAATTGCCTTTAAATACCCTATATACCTGAATAAGATCTCCTCTTAGATATCTATAAGAGACACTGTACAAGTTCATATATTATAGGCTTTCATAATAACTTAAATTTTCACATCCATGGATGCCCTTGGTATATTTCCGCTGTACTCTTTCCAGTTTACTCATGTTTGTTTTCTTATAAGGTTTCCATATGGTTATTCTATACTCAAGTTTGGAACTAACGTAACTAACAATTGCTTCATCATTTATTATTTTCTATATCTTATAAATCATCTTATACAACTTATACTTCTATAATTACCATTAACCAATTGGTTGATAGGATTAGAAAAACTCAAAGTTGGATCTACCTATATACTCAGGTCCTTAAATGAGTCTACAGTTTCAATCACTGTGTGCTGTATTAAATATTCACCTTTCAGTTTCTTCTTCTTTTGGCTTTTTCCTGGTTAGGGGTCGCCACAGTGTATCATCTGTCCGCTCATGATTGGCAGTGGAGTTTTATGGTGTCGAGTTGCCAGCCTGGTGCCCAACCTTCCACAAAAGGCACACACATGCACGCACTCGCACCTAGGGCCAATTTAGAGTGTCCAGTCCACCTACAGCATATCTTTGGGATGTAGGAAGAAACTGGAGCACCCGGAAGAAACCCACATGACCACAGGGAGGCCATGTAGACTCTGCACAGAAGGCACCCCAGCCAAGAATTGAACCGGAAAACCTCTTGCTGTGAGGTGACAATGCTAACCACTGCACCACGTGGCCGCCCACCTTTTATGTCTCCCAAATCTCACATGCTTAGTTATTGATGTATTTATCAGCATATTATTCTCCTGTTCCCAGAATAGAGAGCACCTCAGATGAAAAAGATCTGAAAGATACAATCTAAACAAGTAAGGGCCTACAACACAGCCCTTTGGGACTCCCTGACTATAGCACGGAACCACGATCACCAAGCAGGAAACTAACAGTACTAAAATAACGCACTGTGTAATAGCGTACTGGACAAGAACTAGTTTATTTTAACAACAGTTTAGTTATATAAAACAACGTTTTTGTCTTCCTGAATAGGAAAACTTCATCAGAAATAAATCATGCATCATTTCACATTGTTTTAAAAGTTTCCGTTCAGGTATTCAAGTGCTTAAACCAATCAGAGAGGTCGCTAGTTAATTAGTTCTTAACTTTTAAAGTGCTATCCACAAAGTAAAACTTGAAACCAGACTTACTGGTGGTCACAAAGCTAATGGGGAACGGCTGGTTCAAGTGCTTACCAGTCAAGACGTGAACCCACAAGGTATTATGGATAAACCTAAATTGTTAGACTATAAACTGCTAAAATTGAAAAAATTGCAACTAGAAGTAATTTATTTTAAGCAATGTTTAACGGAGAGATTAGTGCCTAAAGGTTTACGGCACTTTCAATATCCAACTGGGTTATTACCAGACTCTCCGTTTCACAGAGAGCTTGTGGATTTGTTTAATTCTTCTGGCTTTTCCTTGATGGAATTATATGATCAAACATTATTCCATCCAAATAGAGAACATTACGGTGGAAGTGAATGAACTGGATAATGATATTAAAGCCAGTGTGGATTTTGTCAGATATAAATTTGACTATGAAAGAGTATTTATTAGTATTGATCAGCTCTTAGAGAAATTAAAACAAAATAAAATTAAGAAATTAAATAGGGACCGAGTAGCGTATGCTAATGGGGAGGCCTACCCTAAGCCCCATTCAGCTCAAGTATGGCCTAACATTAATAATGCTAATGTACATAATTTGTCTACACCTATGGAGAACTCTGCTGTTGGTAATACAGGTTTGGATCCTAACATAGCGCTAGGACCTGAACCATTAAGGCGTAGTGAAAGACTGCAATCAATTAATAATAATAACACTGCGCAACGTTTAAATGAAGTTATTAACAACCATGTAGACAAACAGGTCTTTCAATAAGGAGCCCATCCAAAGAACTCATCGAAGCCACAACGGACTCGGAACAGGGGGAACAGACCCTGGAACAACAGGAGGAAGAGATAACTGAGACCCCTTCTGACTTTTCGGTCAGTGATTCCACTAGACCGTTAATATTAAAGAATGTTAATGGCGACTTTAATATTTACAATTTTTCGACAATCACTATTGAAGCTGATTTGGTGGAACTACTAGCAAAGGGTAACACCTTTGTACCTAGTAGAAATATGAGTATTGTTAAAACTTTGCTGGACTTGAAATGTTTCGTGAGGAAATTAAACCTTGCTTTTCTTTTAGGTAACAACTACACACCTCATGTTCCATTTAAGCCATTAAGTACTTTTAACCCCCCACTGCATCCTCTTTTACGTGTGTATGAAAGTGTATGTGAATTGGATTTTAGACACATTGCACATACTCATAAACACGAGCATGGTTCTAGACTAGACAACATTTCTGCTGAACAAACTTTAGCCCTGGATTTTATTAGATCTTCTATGCTACGGTGTATTAAACCAGATAAGGGTGGTGGCATAGTGATCTTTGACATCACAGATTATATTAATAGAATGGATTTAGTTTTAAACAATCCAGCTTATCGAAAGGTATCATTGAATGAATATAATATAGCGTTGTCCAGAGTTAAAAGTTATTTCAGAGACTTGTTTACTGAGGCAAAAATTGATGTAGACACTTATAATTTTATTAACATACCATGTCCAAAGTTGCCCATCATGTTCGGTATCCCTAAAATTCATAAAGACATCCAGAATCCCCAATGAGACCACTTATTGATGCACGGGCATCTTTAACGTACCTTTGTGCCAAGGTGGTTGATTTTATTCTACAAAAATATTTGAGAAAAATTCCACAAGTCTGCAAGGACTCATGGTCTCTTTTAAAAAACTTGAATAATTTATCTTTTGACCATGATTACAGTTTTCTAACTATAGACGTGGTAGACCTTTATACGTCAATTCCACATCTAGAAGCAGTAGAATGGGTGTCTTTAATGTTAAAGGAACTGAGAGCCTCAATTAATGACATAGATGTAGTTACTGAACTAATTGACATCATTCTGACTAATAACTTTTTCACATTCAATGATCAATACTTTTTACAACAACATGGAGTAGCTATGGGCTCCCCATGCGGTGCTAGCTTAGCTAACTTGTTTGTCGCCTACTGGGAAAAACAATTTGTCTTTGATAAACCAGAAATTTCTAACTTACTATTGTTTTATACCAGATTTTTAGATGCTATTTTTATCATCTTTAAAGGCGACAAACTTGCTGCGGATAAACTGTTGGTGTACCTAAACTCTACTACAACCTTTCTTCAGTTTACTCACAACTTCAACACTACGAGTATAGACTACTTGGATGTAAAGTTATCTAAAGATCTAAACAGTTTTAAGCTGAGTTCTACCATCTATAGGAAACCAACGTACTGTAATTCTTTCTTACACTTCTCTAGTGCTCACCCTTATAAACAGAAATGTTCTGTAGTTAAGGGTCAACTAGTTAGAGCAGCTAGGATGTGTTCTACTGAAACAGACTTCGTGATAGAGTGTGAATTGTTCTAAAACATGTTTATAAGTAGGGGATATCCCACCCATTTAGTACATGAACTCATTGTGGAAGTTACACACAAGAGGAAATCAGGTATATTTAGTCCGATTTTAGTTTCAACATCATTTAACAATGAGAATATAACAACAACAATTGGAGGTCAAGATGCACTTCAGACGAGTAACACATTGAATAGTTCGGCCTTTTTGGACACAAATGAGCTTCAAGGGAATACTAACTGTAAACAGAGGTTGTCTTTTATAACAGTTTTCAACAATGATAGTAGTCAAATTAGAGATGCACTGGTTAAAAACTGGAGTTTACTATATAAGGACAACCTATTAATGGAGAGAATTGGTCCATTTCCATTCATCGTGTATAGGAGGGGTGCAAACTTGAAAAGTCTCTTGGAGAGTAAAAAACTGAGAAAACACAATAGAATTTGCGGGTCCTTTGCATGTGGTTTTTGTAGCATGTGTAGACATGTTAAGAACATTAGTTTCCTAGAAATTGGAAACAGGAAACTTCACATTATGCATAGACTAGACTGTAATTCTAGGGGTATCATTTATGTGGCTAAGTGTAAAGCCTGTGATGCTTTTTACGTAGGGAAGACTGATCGTAAATTTCGAGATAGGGTCTATGAGCATATTTATGCAATTTCTAAAAATAAGAGTGACAATGCTCTAGCTAAACATGTGAACATAAACCCATACCATTCTTTCCATTTTTTAGCTATAGATAAACTGTTATTGGATAATAGGGGAGGACCACTATCAGTATTGCTGGAATGTCGAGAGCTAGAATGGCAACTATTATTAAATGCTTTTAGTTGCCCAGGACTTAATGACAATTGTAATATTACTTGCCTTTTGAGACTTAAGAGTAGTTTGAGATGTTGAGTCTTTCGAGACTTTGAGATGTTGAACGTTATAACTTTAGATAGTTGTTTTTCAATATATTATTATATATCTTATATATAATTCATTTCTATATATAATTCATTATTATAGTCATTATATTTTTATATATTTTTAAAGAAATGTAAACGATCTTTGATCTGACATTATTATGCCCAACAAGCTTCTATTGCTTATTTTAATTGAATCAACACAACTAGTAGTGTTGCATAGATCACTTTTTACACCTTTTATGGTGAATGTATGAAATTAGTGTACGTACTTTTATATATTTACACAGTGGAAGACTGGTTTGTAAACAGAATTCACAATCACACTCCAAGTAGTTGTACGAACACACTAAGAATTCAAGAATTTTAATTATAATTATATATTCTTAATAGACATGAGTGCTAGTTTAACATGGCACATATGGAGTGTTGATCGTTGCTTTTACAAGTGTTTTTATATGGTATGTATGGCTGAATATTAATAACAAGAATGAGTAAAATTGTTTCATTTATTATCTGTTGTTGATACCCACATGCGTATATTTTTAAAGAGAGGTATTTCATGACTTAGTTTTCCTGCCCTTAAGGATGGGAGAGGTGGACATAATTATATGTTTTTTTGGTGCTTTGTGACCACCAGTGAGACTGGTTTCAAGTTTTACTTTGTGATAGCACTTTAAAAGTTAAGAACTAATTAACTAGCGACCTCTCTGATTGGTTTAAGCACTTGAATACCTGAACGGAAACTTTTAAAACAATGTGAAATGATGCATGATTTATTTCTGATGAAGTTTTCCTATTCAGGAAGACAAAAACGTTGTTTTGTTTTATATAACTAAACTGTCGTTAAAATAAACTAGTTCTTGTCCAGTACGCTATTACACAGTGCGTTATTTTAGTACTGTTAGTTTCCTGCTTGGTGATCGTGGTTCCGTGTTGTAGCTTCAACAGTTGTGGTTTGTCGTGTTTCACTCCCTGACTATAACCAAGAATTTCAGCTGTCCAATTGCTGTATGATACTTACAATGTCTTATTTGTAAACCATGCAGCTCTCCATCTTATCAAGAGTACATTGATGCCTAGTTGCTCTACTTTATCACTGTTTTGTGTATGACCCTGCTCATGGATGAAGTTAAATCTGTAAGTTACATCACAGCACAATTGTTCATTCATAGCTGTTATTATATTGTTATAGAACATCATGTTACAGGTGGTAATAGATCTATTTTCAACATATGCATGCTGATATATGGTTTCAAATTCCAACCTTTCTAATTCTTACAATAACTTATCCATTATTTTTCCACAACATGAAAGTAGACTTAAGGGTCTGCATAGCTCTGGGTTTGTCCTACCCCCGTTTCCCTCAAAGACAGTTTTAATAAGTGCATGTCTCCAATCTTGAGAAATCTCCCCATATTTATATGGCCTAGTAAATAATAGACATAATGGTACTATAAGTTCTTGTGAAATTTTCTTGGCTCATTATTATTAATTTCATCTCCTTCCTGTGCTCTGTTTGGATCCAGTTTGCATAGTTCTTTTTTAATACACTCTAATTTGATTTTAGTATCTGAGGTCACCTGGCTGTCAAATTATCATGCCCTCTAGGAAGCCAAATGTTTTGCATAATATTTTGTAAATATATCTATAGTCTGTTGTGTCTGAATAAATTTTAGAATCTACACAAAGTTTATCAATTTGCATGTCTTTACTCTCTCACAACTTATATATTGATAAAAGTGTTTCTTATGATGCTCAATAGCTTTATATAACTTTATTCCATATTTTTCTTGATCTTGTCTCACACTATGCTTAATTTGTTTGTCCAACTTGTTTATTTCAGTTTTCAAGATTGTAGTTTGTCCAATTTTCCATTTCTTATATTTTTTGTCTCTCACCTTAATCAAGTATCTTCTTCTTATGGAAATATATCTTCCTGACAATGTGTACCTGGCTCCTGATGTTAAATGTTTGTTTTGATTTTTTTGGTATTCAAACAATTTTTCTTTCAAAACTTTCCATTTTCCTTCTACAGCTTTTTCATTGAACGCATCACTTTCACTCCAATTAGTTTTATATAGTGACTGTTTTGCTTCCATGCAATATGTTATTAGTCTTTTGTGCACTGGTTTAGATATTAATTTGGCAGAATTATCTAGCAAGAAATCAACCTTTATAACCTCATGGTCACTGCAAATCAATGGTGGTAAAACTTGTCACAAAGTAACAGAGTAACTGCCAGGTTGAAAATGTAACAGTTTACAGATAGCAACATCTGATGCATCTCTGTCGGTTGTTAATTCTAGGAGCACTAATAATATGTAGACATCGATATATGAGTGTGTGTGTGTGTGTGTGCGTATATATATATATATATATATATATATATATATATATATATATATATATATGCATATATTATTAATTCTCCTAGCATTGGGCGGCTGCAGCGGTTAGCATTGCTGCCTCACAGCAAGAGGTTCTCCGGTTCGATCCTCGGCTGGGGTGTCTTCATAGGTTCATAGGTTCATATTAGGCTATCTGCCCTAGGGCATTTATAAGCCTAGCCAGAATGTGTTTGGCTTTCGCCACCCATTTTAAATTTATTTTGCTATGCCCTTTTTCGAGGTTAGTATACTGTGCCTCTGTCTAACAGTGACACAGAAGTGATACCCGGGGTAAACCTACGATCTCCCATCCACTCATCAAGATTCCTCTTGAAGATAGTCAATGAGGGACTCTGCCTAACCTGGACTGGGATTTTATTCCAGAGTGAAGGGAGCCTCTCGGTTATGAATCTGTCCCTCCAGCATGTCCTATTTATTTCAGTGCGGAGGTTCAAGTCTCTCGAGCACGTAGCTCGATGGGATTTGGATTTTCTAAGGTGCAGCATGTCCATTAATTCCGTGTTGGACATGGCTTTATACGTCAGGCACAGATTGCCTCTGAACAGGCGGTATGCCACTGAGTAGAGCTGGAGTTTCTTTAACCGGGCAGCATATGGCATCTGTTTGAGCCCTTTGATCCTCTTGGTGAGGTACTTTTGGGGTCTTTCCAGTTGCTGCAGGTGTCTGGTAAGGTACATCCCAAAAGGGGCATTGTACTCAATTATGGGCCTGATGAGGGATGAGTAAAGAGGCACGATGACGTCCCCTGATCTAGATGTGAATCCCTTCATGATTAGGTGGGCTATATAAAATGTTTTTCTAACCACTTTGGCCACGTGGTTTTCAAATGAGAGATTGCTATCAACTTGGGTCCCCAAGTCCCTAATTACTTCTTCTGTACTTAATGGATTACCACCTATGTGGTAATTTGTGGGCACTTTGTTTTGCCAAAGGGGATGACTATACACTTTTTGGCATTTAGCTTGAGGCCATGGCTCTGGCACCAGTTGTCTGTTTCTATGAGGCCCTTTTGGAGGATGGTTGTGTCGACTGAAGAGTCGATTATGGCGCCCAGTTTGCAGTCATCTGCGAACTTGGTCAGCCACAGTCCTTCCGTGTTGGCCTGTACCTCCAAGAAATATATACCGAACAAGAGAGGTCCCAGGACTGAGCCTTGTGGGACACCACTTCTAACTGGTTTGGAGTCTGACATGGCTCCAGCAATTCTAACCATGTGGGTTCTGTCCTTGAGCCAGTTTGCAATCCATCTAGTGACATAGGGGTTTATATTTAAGCTGGTGAGCTTATCTATAATGCCCAAGTGGAGTATTGTATCGAAGGCTTTTGCGAGGTCCAGGTAGGCTGTGTGGACCACCTTCCCCTCGTCAATGGCCTTGGTGACTGTTTCAAAGAAATCAACCAGGTTTAAGTGGCAGGATCTGCCCTTAACAAAGCCGAACTGGGTAGGATCCAGTGTTTGTAGTCCCCAATATCTTTATTTATGAGGTCCATGATGATCCTTTCCATAGCTTTGCAGACCAAGCTAGTCAGGCTTATGGGGCGATAGTTTCCAGGATCCGTTGAGGCACCACCTTTATGGAGAGGGACCACTGTTGCTGTATGCCACTCTTTGGGCACATATCCTGTAGTAAGGCTGAGATTGAACAGTAGTTTTATGTTTGGGTTTAGCTCTTCTTGGAGTTCATGTAGGAGCCCGGGACACCATCTGGTCCCATTGATGCTGTGTTTTTGCTTTGGAGAGGCGGCTCTTACCTGAGCATCTGAGATGTCAGGGGGGCAGCACTCTGCTGGGATAGATATTTGCCTTTTTGGTGGGGAGGGGGGGGGGTTGCGCTGAACTTGTCAGCTAGGATGTTGGCAATGTCTGTGGGTTCGGTGTATTTTTTGTCATTTTAGACTAATTCTGAGCATATCTGGGAATTACCACCCAGGTTCCTAACATAACTAAAGAAAGCCTTGTGATTATCCTTAGTGTCCTGTGCAATTTTTCTCTCGAAGCTAGCCTTAGACAATTTTATGTGTGCCCGTAGTTTTTTGCTAATACTGATCAGTGATGCCTTCCTTTTTGGGATTTTGCTCTATCATTTAGTAGCTTCCTCCTTCTATTGTATAGTTTGTTTATGGCTGGGGTCCACCAGACAGGACGTCTGCCTTTGAAGGATTGGGTCTTGGTTTTATTTGGGATCGCATGATCCATGCATTCCTGAAGGTGTTCATAGAATGCGTTTATAAAGGATTCTGCGGTCTGGGCCATATTTTCCACAGGCCTGGGGGCTTTGAAGGATTCCACCTCAGTTTTGAGGAGTGTGAAATTTGCTTTAGAGAAGTTTTTCACTGTGGTTTTCTGGGCAGGGGTGGGGTCGGGATGTGAATATCCAGTGAGATTAGTTTATGGTCTGATCTTACCAGTGAGGGATACACTTCTGGTCTGGAGCATAAAGCCCCCATGTTGGTGATGATCAGGCCCAGTATGTTTTCCCCTCTTGTGGGAGTGGTAACAAGTTGTTCCATAGCATTTGAGTTTATAAATTCTAGGAACCTTTGGGCTAGGGTGTTGGAGCTAGAGTAATGCTCCCAGTCTATGTTTGGGTAGTTGAAGTCACCCAATATAATGGTGTTTGGAGAGACCTTCATATTTTCCAGTGTTCTCAGGAAGGCCGAGTGGGGTTCCTGGGTTTGGGAGGGTGGTCTGTAGCAGGCTATAAACTGAAAGGCAGTTTTACCCACTGTTAGTTGCACATGGATAGTCTCTGATGCTTCGTGCTTTGCCACCAACCTGGAGGTGTGGGTATCTTTGATGAATATCGATACTCCCCCTCCTTTTGTGGTTCGGTCCAAGTTTTGGGGCCAAAAAGCATGAAATGAGGTATAACCTGGTAGTGCTGGGGTGCTCTCGGGATCCCTGAACCAGGTTTCTGTTACTGCACAGATATCGATGTTCTCCATGCTAAGGAGAGTTTCGAGTGCGTGCATCTTGAGGTTTAGACTTCTGGCGTTGAGTAGCATTACTCTTAGTTTCTTATCCCTTGTGATACCTATGGAGGTGGGTTTGTCTTTTGAGCCTTGCCTAAAAAAGGCACTATGGGGGTAGCAAGAGCCTTTGCCAATATCCGAAAGCCCAGGGGTGACAGGTGCAAGCCGTCCCTAGCGAAGCATCGTGGCTTGTTGAGCATATCATCCCAAGCTGACAGGCATTGGATCCCCTTTGAATGACACCAGTACTTAAGCCAATTGTTGAAATTGATCATCTTGTCTTCATATTGTGGCATCATTCTTGGTGAGGGTAAGATGCTACTCAAGGTCAGCATCATACCGGCCTGGGCTACATGCTCAGAGAGCTCCTTTATGTCTCTTTTCATGTAGTCCAGGGAAGTATGTCTCAGGTCATTCACACCAGCATGGACAATGACTGAGTCATATTTGTACTTGCCTTGGAGTGACCTGAGTGCTTGTGTTATGTGGCGGATCCTAGCACCCGACAGGCTGCTCACCGTGACCCTCTCCTTGTTCAGCCTGGTGAGCGGGACGTCAGTGTGCCTGACGATAGAGTCACCTATTACAAGTGTATCAGGTGTGTTGTTTAGTCTTAAGGGCTGTGACTGTTTGGCACACTGGCTTTGTGAGATATGTGTTGCACGTGTTTTGTTTTGGGGTAGCGGCTGTGTGGGTGTCTGCTTTGGAGGTCTCTGCTGCTTTGGCAGATCTTTATTTAGAGCCTCCGAGTATGTTTTTGTGTGATTATGCGTTTGGTTTGCTGTCATGGTAGGTCTATGTGAGACTGGAATTGTAGTGAGTGTGGTTTCCTTCTCCTCCTGACTGGTTATGCCAGTACTGAGTTGAGAGAGCTTAGCCTCCAGTTTGGCTATATGGTTGCATCTCTCACATGTGTTGGAATTTGTTGGGAGGAGGAGTGGGTTGTCTGTGTACATGAGGCAGTTGTAACATTGCCTCAAGATTCCCACATTCACCAGCTGGACCGGAGAGGAGATTGACAACTGACCTTTGGACATGCTAGAATAATATTGGGAATTCCTTAATAATTGAAAACCAGGGCCAGTGGGGAGTGAGGGTGTAGTGCTTTTAATTTTTAGTGCTGACTTATATAATTGTAGAAAAACACCAGGTGCACCACCAAACCAAGCAAAATTGAAAGCGATGACCAAAGCAGGATGAGAATAGCTCCAATTTATTAAACCAACAATTTAAGTTAAGCACGATAAATTACAATGAATGAACGCATTCACATTGTCAGCGTTTTCGTCCAAAGGGACTTCATCAGATGAAATGCCATACTGTATTAAACAGATCCTTTTGTATAAAACACATTGTGTAGCATGTTTAATACAGTATGGCATTTCATCTGATGAAGTCCCTTTGGACGAAAACGCTGACAATGTGAATGCGTTCATTCATTGTAATTTATCGTGCTTAACTTAAATTGTTGGTTTAATAAATTGGAGCTATTCTCATCCTGCTTTGGTCATCGCTTTCAATTTTGCTTGACTTATATAATTGCTTTAGTGAGCAAGTGCCAGGTAACTTAAGTGCAATGTGTTACAGGTAACTTAAATGCAAAAACGACAAACAGTAACTTTCTTTCAAATGAAACAAGGAAATAAGTACAGTAAGCAATGCAGATATCACTAGTGATCCACAGAAGTGCTGAGAAGCCGCGTATTAGGTGGAATTAGCGTTCCAGGGAAATAACAAGCAAACAAACAACAAGCATATAAACAAAGCTAGATTCAGCAGACCTGGATCTAGTCTATGCTACAGCAAACAAGGTGTACCAATTTCAGTAAGATACAGTTCAGATATTCAGGCACTATAAACCTTTAACCAGAAATTCCCAGCTCAGAAGGGCAGAGTCCAGCCTCTTCTCCCACAAGAGTGCAGACCACAAACCTTCTTAACAGAGTCTGCATGTCCTCCCTGTGGTCGCGTCCTCCAGGGCTCTGGTTTTCTCCCACATCCCAAAGACATGCTGTAGGTGGAGTGGACACTCTAAATTGGCCCTAGGTGTGAGTGTGTGCATGTGTGTGCCTTCTGTGGAAGGTTGGGTGCCGGGCTGGCAGCTCAACGTCGTAAAACTCCACTACCAATCATGAGCGGACAGGTGATCTGCTGTGGCAACACCTAACCGGGAAAAGCCGAAAGAAGATTCATTCTCCTAGCATTAACAACCATCAGAGATGCATCAATGTTGCTATCTGTGAACTGTTAAATTTTCAACCTGGCAAAAATCCTGCCCGTTTGTCAAATACCACAAAATAACTGCTGCAAAAATTCTCTTCCCTGATCTTGACAAGTGCATGCCATCCTGTTTCAAGATGTGTGCTCAGAATTAGGCTGGGATTCTCTTAACACATTTCCATTTTTTTAAATGGGACTTTTTTCTTATATTTACCTAAAAATATCTTTTCATTCACAGTGACCCGACTCTTCTTTTGTTATGTGATTTGTGAAAAATATGTCCAAGCGCGAACAAGCTGTGATAAGAGGACTAAGTTCGCTAACAGTCAATGAGTCCTTGCGGATGAGATGATTTATACCGACATGAATAAAAACAGATCCATACCTCTTTACATTAAGGCATTTTAAGGCCTGTCGCACATCCTCTATTTTTGCTCCTGGCAAATATAACACTATTCAGTGTTTATTATCTTCTCTACAAATATCAGTTCCTCTGTCAATTGAATCTCCAATTAGAAGAATATCTTTTCTGACCAGATGTGAAGAATTTTTAGCTTCTAATTCAGTAATGTCTGCTCTTTCAATTCAGAGCTTCCTTGTGCCTGGACACCTGTGACTACAAGATTTGGATTGCTTCTAAAATCATCTGGCCTACAAAGCTGATATAAATAAGTATATTTTTTGTACTTGCTTTAACTGTTTCAGTGATATTTAACATTTCTGTGCTGCATTTATTTATTTGAGTGAATTTATCACTGTTTTTCAGCCTGCACTTGTTAAAGAAACTCCATCTACTTGTTATTGTACTGCTCTTAGGTTGTTTTAACAATATTCTGATATTTCCTAACCTCCTCTGATACTTCAAAAGCTGTTGTGAGTGAGTCTGTTTTGCAAAGTTTCTGTGTGTTGTGAACATTTCTTAGGATTAGTGAACTTATTTCTAAGGACTCCTGATACTGCAGGATTTCTTACTTCTGTTGTAAAGTATTTCTTATTGCACTTGAGCTCAAAGTCAGTTTGTTTTACATTGGAAGGGTTCTTTTAACATTCTGGTGGGAGGAGAGAGCTAAATTCAACCCATCCAAGGTGGGGACTATTGCCTGATAGCTTACTATGTTTTTATCTGATTGGCCTGAGGGTTTAACTTTATAAAAGTCTTTCATCCTGCTGGTATAAAAGCCTTATGTTTGCACATCATGCAAACACAGCTCCCCATGCTTGCACATAAGCAAACCTTGCCAATTTAAAGTCCTCTATAAGAAATGCTCTCCATAGTCTCCCATTGTTCACAGCTGCTTGGAGAGTGCCTTTTAGTGCAGAGGGTGGTACCACTGCAGGTCATCTAACAGTATATTAATAAACACTCTCACTTTGACCTTTAAGTGACTCTCCCTAACTCCTTCCCATCTAGAAATTGTGTTTCCTTGCCTTACAGGGCCTGTATACTAAAAGGTACAATAAAGTGGCAAGACTGTTGCACTGGGGATTGTGCAAACACTACAATAAAGAAGTAGCTGAGAAGCACTGGAAACATCAACCACAAAGCATTACACAGAATAATGAAGTTTATATCACATGGGATCACCTATTACGCACAGTTCAGAAAATAGATGCAAGAAAACTAGATATAATAGTCCATGCAAAGAAGACAAAAGTAGCATTAATTATTGAAAATGCTACACCCAGTGATTATAGTGTCTTACGTGCAGAGAGTCACAAAGTCAGAAATACAAGGATTTGCAGGCAGAAATGTCAGCAATGTGGAAGAAAGATACCCAGACAGATCAAATAGTAAGAGCAATGGATCTTATAAAAAACAATTTACAGTAGTATTTAGATATGCTACTTATACCAGTAACTCCGTATGAATTGTAGGAGTCCATTCTGAGCACACTACAGGTGCTGCAAAGAGCATGAATTTGACTCAAATCTTAACTCTGTCCCTCTTAATCCCTCCTAAATCTGGTGACTTTTGGAGAAAAGGCAATAATTAGAGCTATAGACTTGTTTTACTTCAGACAATGTACATTCATTCTCTTTGTTTTATCCTGTCAATATCGCAGTTAATACTATTAATATTTTAAAAGTATCTTTGATTCTTTCTGAATTTGTCACCAATTCTGTTGAGGTTTTTCCCTCATTCGTTGAGAACTACGCTTTTGGCTATAATCAAAAATTGAAACGATACTTGAACTCTAATTATACCCTGACTTAGGAATAGGGGCCACTCCTGTCATGGTAATAGTAACACAAAAGAGTTGGAGGAATTAAACTGACAGATTAGTATCTTAGAGGTAGACAGTAACCTACGTTTAGAATTTTGAAGAGAAGACATTTAAAGAGATATGAAGCCCTCACATTAACTGGAAGCCAATGCATTCTACTAATGATGTCAAAATGATGAGTTTGGGAATCTGCTAATAATGCAAACATGAAAATCTTATTTTCTGTAGTTTACAGTCTTTGGGTTTTTATGGACGAGTGTAACATCAGTAGCAGAAGGCAGTATTTGTGCTTGGAGAGTAGTATGCTCTTAGCTACAGCCTTCCTAACTACTGGGTAAAGAAGTTATGCAACTTCACAGCAATGTCTAAGCTGAGACAGAATTCTGCTTGTGATGGTACCAGCATAAGAATTAAATGTAAGTGAACGGTCCAGTATAATGCCTAAGCATTAGCAATCAGAGACATTAGAGATGGAATAAATATGTGTCCTTAAGTAGGACATGTGGTAGGCTTGATACTTTTTTTTGGTAGAAGCAAACGCTTTTACATTTTTTTTGTTTTTTTTTAGCATTAATCAGATATTTATTATTTGTTGCCCACAGACAATGTTTTGAGAAAATAATTGTAACTGAGGTTGCAGTACAGTAATCGTCTTGTTGGCTTCCAGCAATAACATGTTATTACATACAGTGTGAGGTCTACAGTAGGTATAACAATTATAAAGTTGTCTGGATGCTTTGTGGTGCATTTTTGCTTAATTTTAGAAAAAAATACTTACTTGTTAACTATTTTTAATATCATCCAGGAGAGTTATGTCACACACACACACACACACACACACACACACACACACACACACACACACACACACACACACACACACACACGACTAGCCACTCCCACTAGATGCTTATTTACAGGGAAATTGGAGGAACATGAAAACACTTACAGCATGCCATCGGGCTGTTGGTAGAAACCAGGGAACCTGGATAAAACCCAGACACAGGAAGGACATGTGGACTCCACACAGGAAGAACCACGGCCAAAAACTTAACCAGAGCACCAAGCACTGGGGCATGGCAACACCTCTCACTGCACTGTTATGTTAATGGTTTGTTGCTTTCGTATAAATTCTGCCAAACCTACTAAGAGCCATTCGCTGTGTATAGCGCTGAAGGATATGAAGTCTGAAATGCAAATGCCTGTAAATATTTGAATGCAGTTCTCAGCAGTTTACCAGAAAACCATGTATTTACAAGAAACAGACTTTGAGACCAAAATCCCTGACAGTCTTCAAAATCAGAGACAGATGAGAGCTCTGAATGCATCTTGATACAACTTTACTCAAAAGTCAGAGGAAAAAAAAAACTTACTTGTCACAAATACATACATTAGTCCTACAAATATTAATGGCTAATAATGGCTTAATGACTGTATAAAGTGAATGAACTACAGCAGATCACTAACTCAAAGATAGTCTCTGCCACAAAGCAGTTATAGCTAGCTTGTTGACTGTAGCAACTGACTGTGATAAAAGCGGGTTCCTATCACATAGTCGAACTTGTACAAGTTCAAACCTTATATGGTCGAGACCATAAGTTCGAACTTGTACAAGTTTGATCGTTTCAACGGAAATCATCATAAGGGGAGGTTTCCATTCTGTTGAATGAGATGCGATCTCGGAGTTGGTATATTTAAGTAGTGGGGGGTGGGGGTTCAGGGGGGCTTGCCCCCCTGCTTACAGCAGTTTATTTTGTTTTTCCTTCTTTTTTTTTTTTTTTTTTTTTTAATTCATAGTCAGAGTTTTTTAACTTTGAATGGAATGGTTCGTACATTTCGTGTTCGAAGCTATAAAACTTCGGCTATGTGATATAGACCTGATAAAAGCTTGTATACCAGCGTGCTTCACCCATGTACACATTAGCCCTGCAAGGTCAGAATTCTAGCAGCAAAGTCTATCATTTCATTCACAATCTGACAGACCCTATATCTAGAGCTTACTCACACCATCTGGTTTGATCCAGCAGGATAAATAAATAAATAAATAATGGTGGCATTAATGTATTTGTGTTTCACAGAAACAGTGGTCACAGTTTGTATTCCAGCCTGTGTCACCCAAATATACATTAGTCCTCCAAAACCAGAATTCCATCAGTAAATATCAGGGCCAATCACTTCATCTATAGACATCTCCCCATTCCCAGTGTCTATCCACCCAGCTCTCAAGTGTTCCTGAATTTTACTGATATTAGTGCCTTATCCCCCATAACATTGTAAATACTCTAGTAAACCATAGAGGATTACAAACAGAGTATTTCCAGGCATTAGAGTTCCACATCAACACTTCTTATTCATCAGAACACGTTTGCTGATGCAAAACCAGTTCTGTTAACATTCAAAGTGAATTAAAGTAATATTTAAAAATTGTCTCTGATTTTCTTCCTTAGTCCATTATTTTTTGGCATTGTCCCTGATTCTTGAGCAAAGGAGATGGGAGCTATGAACCACCCACTGTGTTTGGTTTGTCTTGCCAGGATACAAAAAATAAATACATAAAAACAATCTTACATCTGCAGTCTGGAATGTGAAAGAGTCTAAACTCACTCCAGAGATTTTTGACCTTACCATGCAAACATTATTTTAGACTGCAGGTTGACCCAGAACTACTTGTTGGCAGTAAAATAATATTTAGGTTTTTAGTCCTCATTCAGCTGCAGCCAAATGAAGACTAAAAATCAGCATTACGCATACTGTAAAAAGTGGTACAGTATGGTCACTGTAACAAAGGACAAAATTATTACAAGTGGTACAATATGGTCACTGTAACAGTAAAGGACAACATTATTACAAGTGGTACAATATGGTCACTGTAACAGTAAAGGACAACATTATTACAAGTGGTACAATATGGTCACTAACAAAGGACAACATTATTACAAGTGGTACAATATGGTCACTGTAACAGTAAAGGACAACATTATTACAAGTGGTACAATATGGTCACTGTAACAGTAAAGGACAACATTATTACAAGTGGTACAATATGGTCACTGTAACAAAGGACAACATTATTACAAGTGGTACAATATGGTCACTGTAACAGTAAACGACAACATTATTACAAGTGGTACAGTATGGTCACTGCAACAATAAAGGACAACATTATTAAAAGTGGTACAATATGGTCACTGTAACAGTAAAGGACAACATTATTAAAAGTGGTACAATATGGTCACTAACAGTAAAGGACAACATTATTACAAGTGGTACAATATGGTCACTGTAACAGTAAAGGACAACATTACTGAAAGTGGTACAATATGGTCACTATAACAGTAAAAGACAACATTATTACAAGTGGTGCAATATGGTCACTGTGACAGTAAAGGACAACATTAAAAGTGGTACAGTATGGTCACTGCAACAATAAAGGACAGCATTATTAAAAGTGGTACAGTATGGTCACTGTAACAGTAAAGGATAACGTTATTAAAAGTGGTACAATATGGTCACTAACAGTAAAGGATAACATTATTAAAAGTGGTACAATATGGTCACTGTAACAGTAAAGGATAACATTATTAAAAGTGGTACAATATGGTCACTGTACCAGCAAAGGACAACATTATTAAAAGTGGTACAATATGGTCACTGTACCAGCAAAGGACAACATTATTAAAAGTGGTACAATATGGTCACTGTACCAGCAAAGGATAATGTTATTAAAAGTGGAACAAAATGGTCACTGTAACAGTAAAGGATAACGTTATTAAAAGTGGTACAATACGGTCACTGTAACAGTAAAGGATAACATTATTAAAACTGCTACAATATGGTCATTGTAACAGCAAAGGATAATGGTATTAAAAGTGATATAATATGGTCAGTGTAACAGTATTTATTTATTATTTTATTTTATTTTACATTTGTCTACCAGGAAGGTACAACTGGGCACAGGTCGATTTTCAGCGGAGGCCCAGGGAGAAAAGCTCCACTAATGGTACAATACAATAGATACAGATTCACAGGATAAGTCATACACATTCACATAATACACATTCACAGGATAAGTCATACAGAAGCTCATTTCTGTTTAAGCCACTTACAATAGGTTAATAAGCATAACAATATCCTCAGTGTAACAGTAAAGGACAACATTATTAAAAGTGGTACAATATGGTCACTGAAACTAAAGACAGCATTATTAAAAGTGGTACAATGTGGTCACTGTAACAGTAAAGGACAACATTATTAAAAGTGGTACAATATGGTCACTGTAACAAAGGACAACATTATTAAAAGTGGTACAATATGGTCATTGTAACAGTAAAGGACATTAAAGGTGGTACAATACAGTCACTGTAACAGTAAAGGACAACATTATTAAAAGTGCTACAATATGGTCACTGTAACAGTAAAGGATAACATTATTAAAAGTGGTACAATATGGCCACTGGAACAGTGAAGGATAACATTATTAAAAGTGGTACAAGATGGTCACTAATGGTAAAGGATAACTTCATTAAAAGTGGTACTATATGGTCACTGTAACAGTAGAGAACACCATTACTAAAACTGGTACAATACGGTCACTGTAACAGTCAAGGACAACATTATTAAAACTTGTAAAATATGGTCATTGTAACAGTAAAGGATAACGTTATTAAAAGTGGTGCAATATGGTCACTGTAACAGTAAAGGACAAAATTATTAAAAGTGGTACAATATGGTCCCTGTAACAGTAAATGCTAACATTATTAAAAGTGGTACAATATGGTCCCTGTAACAGTAAATGCTAACATTATTAAAAGTGAAACAATATGGTCACTGTAACAGTAAAGAATAATGGAACTAAAAGTGGTACAATATGGTCACTGTAACAGTAAAGGACAACATTATTAAAAGTGGTACAATATGGTCACTGTAACAAAGGACAACATTATTAAAAGTGGTACAATATGGTCAATGTAAGAGTAAAGGACAACATTATTAAAAGTGGTACAATATGGTCACTGTAACAGTAAAGGACAACATTATTAAAAGTGGTACAATATGGTCACTGTAACAAAGGACAACATTATTAAAAGTGGTACAATATTGTCAATGTAAGAGTAAAGGACAACACTATTAAAAGTGGTACAATATGGTCACTGTAACAGTAAATGATAACATTATTAAAAGTGGTACAAGATGGTCACTAATGGTAAAGGATAACATCATTAAAAGTGGTACAATATGGTCACTGTAACAGTAAATCATAACATTATTAAAAGTGGTACAATATGGTCACTAACGGTAAAGGATAACATTATTAAAAATGGCACAATATGGTTACTGTAACAGTAAAACATCAAGTGAGCCAGCAAACTGTTGCCTGAAAGAAAATTTATTATATAACCGTAAAAAACATATATAAAAACAACAAACAACCAGACCGGTTTCGGCTGGCACAAAAACACAGCCTTCCTCAGTGCAAAATTAAATATTCAGATGTTGCTGTTTAAGTACATGCTGCTGAAAGTTCATTGGTTCCACCTAAAATTGTTCATTTAGACCAGGTGGGAATAATCCACCTAATTTAACAATCCACTTTTTTTCTTTGGAATTAAGAATTGAGTGCCAACCTGTTTTGTTGAGTTTGTTACCTTTTATAACATCAATTACCATAAAGGAAAATTTTGCAGTTTTATGCAACCGTTGATGTTTATATAGAGCATTATTCACCTTTGTATTTTTGATGTTGCTTACATGCTCAGATATTCTGAGTCTAAGGGGACGTGAAGTTTGCCCAATGTAGAAGGATCCATAAGTACACGTAGCCAGATAGATCAACCAGTCAGTACTGCAGTTAGCAAAAAAATTAACATCATAAACTGCAGCAGAATTACAACTGGTAAATTGTTTGGATTTACTTACTTTGTCACAATTAGTGCAATGACCACACGGAAAACAACCAGTCAAAGGTTCCCCTGTAAGAGTAGTCTGTAATGCCTGAGACTGCCTATTGTCATGAGAATGTTTATAATGGTTGAAACAGCCACCTAAATTCTTGCCTTTTCGAAATGAAAAAAAGACATCTATCTGGTATAATATTTGCCAATTCTTGGTCACATTGTAGAATGTTCCAGTCTCTGTGTATACTATGGATGAGAATGTCTGAATTTCTAGCATATGTAGTTGTAAACCTAATCGGTTGTGATACCATGGTATTGTGTTCTTTGTAACATAACAAATCATCCCTCTGGAGTGTATCAACCAAATTGCTGGCTTGCAGAACATGCTCCATCTTGTAACCCCTAGATCTAAATCTGTTTGTAAGGTCTTTTCTTTGTTCCTGAAAGGAAGATTCATCAGAACAGATACGCTTCATTCTGATGCACTGGGATTTAGGAATATTCTTAGCAATGTGTGGGGGGTGAAAGCCAGTGGCATGGAGGATGGTATTGTATTCAGGATATTTTCTGAATACCTCAGTACTTAATGTGTTGTCTGGTAGTCTATTAATCAGTACATCCAGAAAGGTAATGGTGTTGATATCATAGTGTACTGTGAACTGAAGGCCCCATTTGTTGTCATTCAGATACCTTAGAAAATCAAATAATTGATGGGTCTCTCCTTTCCATACCATCCAACAGTCGTCCAAATAACATCTCCAAATATCAATGTTTTCAAGATAAATGTTGTTATGGCTGTTGTAAATAATATGCTTTTCAACAAACGCCATAAACAAATCAGCATAAATAGGGGCAAACGATGCTCCCATTGCTGTACCCTTAGTTTGCCAATAGCAAACATCTTGATAGAAGAAGATGTTATTGATCAGGACATGCTCTGCAAGACCAACCAAAAACTGGTTGAAATCAGGCTGATATAAGCCGGCCAACTCCAGCCAATAGGTCAGGGCCTCCAAACCCCCTTGTTGAGGAATGTTGGTATAAAGGGCACTTACATCAAGTGTACACAATAACCAATCTGGTTCCAACTGAGTATCTGAAATGATTTGTAGAACGTTGGTAGTATCCTGTAACAGTGATCGTACAAAAGATAACAAAGGCTTGAGATGTTTGGTAAGATATAGTGATAATGGTTCAGTGATGTAACCCTTCCCTGAAACAATGGGTCTACCTGGTGGCTTTACCGGGTCCTTGTGTATCTTGGGTAAAAAATAAATATATTGATTGGCTGGGTTCTGTATCATTAGCTGATACATCACGTCAGTGGCAATAATGCCCTCGTTCCTTGCACTTAACAAGAGATCATCAATCTGTTTTTTTAACCTAAATGTGGGATTTATTACCATTTCAGAATAGTATCTATTATCAGAAAGTTGTCCTTTGGCCTCATTATCATAAACAGCCCAGTTTAAGACAACTACAGCCCCACCTTTATCAGCAGAAATGATGACTATGTTGCTATTGTTCTGTAATTCCTTGCTTGCTTGTTTCTCCGCCAATGTGATGTTGTTCGATTTATACCGTATCTTGGACCTGGAAAAGTGTAGATCTTTGAGTATACTATTCTGGAATTGATGAACAATAGGATGCATAGGAGGAAGGAAACGTGATTTATGATAAATGAATTTATCTTGACTGTAATTGTTATCCATATCACCAAAATGCAATTTTAGATTCAACATTCTACAAAAGGACATAACGTCCTGTGCTAATACATCTTCAGATACCATGAAACCCAGTATAAATGTAAGACTTTTAATAAGAACAGACAAATGTAAAGATGACAACACAATGTCTGACAAGTTTAAAACATTAACATTTCGTATCACATTTATTTTTGCATTGCTAATTGCAGTAGGCTCTGTATGCTGTTTATTTTTCTTATGTTTTCTCCCCCCACGTTGATATCTAGGCCTAAAGGGATAGATGCTGGTGTTCTTTTCGGGGATGGTGAACCTGATGCAGCCTGCAGATCACTGTCAGTACAGGAAGAAAGGTCATCGGTAGATGAATCAATGTCTGGAGTGCGATTTCTAAGAATAGACCTAGGTCTTTTACGTTTGGGAGTACGTGTTGAATGTGGTGTGAATCTCACATGTTTGTTTGTGTTGCTAAAAGGATTGGTACCTTGATAATCTAGTTGATCTCTGTTAAATTTCTTGATTTTTCTCTTTTTCAATTGTTCCTCCAAATTGTTTAGATCTGATGCCACTTTGGTCAACTGTTTATTAAAGAATGTTTCCCCTTCAAATGGTTGTATATCATTGACTAGTTTCATGACTGCATTGATTTCACGATCGATAACTCGATCGTGAAACTTGGCTAATGCTTCTACAAAAGACATAGTAGCATGTTGCTGAATAGCTGCCCATTGATTATTGAGCTCCTCATCAGCTTCCCCCACATGCGGTTGTATCCTCACTCTGAGTCCCCTTGGTGTTATATTTTTGGCAATATAAGCCTTGAACAATTTTGAATGCCAAACATTGGCTCTCAGAGATCAAAGATGTTTGTGTAACTGGTCAAAAGCTATTCCACATGTTGACTCTGGGCCCAAGGCCTCACCTGTATTGACATTGGATGTACAAGAACCTAATCCAAAGGCCCCAAGGTCTTACCTATCACCTGATAGACCAGAGACCAAACTGAGAAGATCCATCTCAATGTCAGTGAAGATAATAAAATTTAATACCAAATAAAAATTTGGGGGATTAGATAAAGCAATACTATATAATAATTGGTTCGGAAAGACAGACAATAATAGCCAAAGTCCAAAAATTGGAAATGCTACGTCAGAAAATGAACCATCATGGAACAATTCACAAAATAAAGAGACAATAATAGCCTTTGTTAAACAGCTTGTAGTATATTGTACAGAAGGCTACGTCTCCTTCAGGTAATAAAAAAGGAATAGCTATATAGTATGATAAAGTTTGCCAAAACCCTAAATGAAAAGACCTAAATGATGTCCAAAATCTGGCTTGGAATATCTAATTTAAGAAGAACCCGAGTGATATAAACCATGGGGTAAAAATTATAATCCATGGTAGAATTAGCAACAATAAGAAATTCAAGTATCTTAATAGATATCAATGCAGTCAAGAAACCAGTGTAATGTGTTTGTTCTAAAATATCCAACACACAAGAAAAAATGTTCAATATAGTTCCTAATAACTATAGGTATAAGGAACAAATATTTACACTATGTTGGCAACTGTTCCAGAAAGGAAAATGTCCAGTGTTCATATAAATGACAAATGGATGAAGTTAAACTGAACCAGGTGGTTCAACTCGTGGTATTTAAATTATAAAAAATGTTACTAAAGCACAACTGCATCTATTGAACCATGAAAACTATAAAACACTGTACCTGGATGGATAAATACCCAGCTGGGTGTTAATGTGGTGTGCCTCACTAATGTTTTATCTAGTTATATATGTTTAATTCAAGCAACCAATGTATCTGAAACAGAACTTGGGATTAATAATGGTATATAAACCATATGAGCAAAAAAATTCACATGCCATAAACTGTGACTGGAACAACCATTGGAATTACAGTACCAAAAAGTGTGATTGTATTAGTAGCCAGAAACTAAATGCATCGCAATTGTTCCTGCACCATCCTACACAATCCAATGACAAAGAAAGTGATGCACAATAATAAATCAATTGGTACAAAAAAAGGAAAAAATCAAGGCAGAAATGATCAGAACCGAACCTGTAGAGGGCTAAGTACTTGATGTAATTCTGTCATAAAATATGACCAAGTCATCCAATACTGGTTAACAGTTAGTATTAAATCTACACCAACAGTTTTGGTCCTTAAATTGCAACTTGCGATACATACTGAAAACACATTAGTCCAATATGTAAGGTGAGGATAGAAGACAGTATCTTGTTGATCAATTGACATAGGTAAGCAATTAATCAAGATATATTAGTCATGCCACCACAAAAACAAACCTCCTGCTGGTTAATTGTTGATAGTAAGTCCACATAAACTGTTCTTCACGAAAGCACAACTTCCTGTACACAGCCAAAGATAAGAATGCAAAAACCAGCAGAAAAAGGCCAAAAATACGTGATAAAAAGGAAAAAAACAGTAAAAAACAGTACCTTGGTTTTGTTTTATGCACAATTGTTCACATATAGATGGTGCCCGTGATAAAGCAGCCGATATATGAACCAGGTCAACTGAAAAATAGCTCCAAAACAATGGTGGTAACAGAAACCCAAATACTGATTAGAAACGTATTCACTTTAGCAAACTGAACTCGTCAGCGAAAAGTCCACACGAACAGTTTCCCACACAAACACAGCTTCCTTGAATATAGATGGCGCCCATGATAAAGCAGCCCCAAAACAATGATAGAAGCAGGAACCCAATTGCTGATATGAAACGTATTCACTTTAGCAAACTATACTCTTCTGCTAAAAGTCCACACAAACTATTCCCCACACAAACACAGCTTCCTTGAAATCTTTTGAACAAAAATGTTAATGTATTGTAGGCGCCCATGAGAAAACGCCCCGTATTAACCAGGTCAACTAGAAATTAGATCCAAAACCATTCGGTGATGGGAAAACCAAAACACTGATAATAAGCTTGTTCATTTAAACATAAATGCCTCTGTAGGACTGTGTATCCATGTGGCAGCATACAATAGCGTTTGAAAAAACGCAAACCAGCGAATCCTGCCTTTAAACTGCAAACTACAGAAATATATATATAATCCAAAATGGTAGATCCAGCATAAAAATGCCAAGGTTTGTCCAACAATCAGGTTAGCTCCACAAATCAAATCCAATAAGGTGAACCAAACGAACCAACAATAACTGAAGTAAGTAAATGACTACAGAGATAATCTGCAGTCTGCATCAGGTACACAGGCCCCCAGCAGGATGTGAGATACAGTGCAACATCAAAAACGAACCTCCTGCACGTGAGCAATTGCACGGCTCAAGGCAAAAATTCAGAAAAACATCAAGTGAGCCAGCAAACTGTTGCCTGAAAGAAAATTTATTATATAACTGTAAAAAACATATACAAAAACAACAAACAACCAAACCGGTTTCGGCTGGCACAAAAACACAGCCTTCCTCAGTGTAAAATTAAATATTCAGATGTTGCTGTTTAAGTACATGCAGCTGAAAGTTCATTGGTTCCACCTAAAATTGTTAATTTAGACCAGGTGGGAATAATCCACCTAATTTAACAATCCACTTTTTTTCTTTGGAATTAAGAATTGAGTGTCAACCTGTTTTGTTGAGTTTGTTACCTTTTATAACATCAATTACCATAAAGGAAAATTTTGCAGGTTTGCTGATTTGTTTATGGCGTTTGTTGAAAAGCATATTATTTACAACAGCCATAACAACATTTATCTTGAAAACATTGATATTTGGAGACGTTATTTGGACGACTGTTGGATGGTATGGAAAGGAGAGACCCATCAATTATTTGATTTTCTAAGGTATCTGAATGACAACAAATGGGGCCTTCAGTTCAAAGTACACTATGATATCAACACCATTACCTTTCTGGATGTACTGATTAATAGACTACCAGACAACACATTAAGTACTGAGGTATTCAGAAAATATACTGAATACAATACCATCCTCCATGCCACCAGCTTTCACCCCCCACACATTGCTAAGAATATTCCTAAATCTCAATTCATCAGAATGAAGCGTATCTGTTCTGATGAATCTTCCTTTCAGGAACAAAGAAAAGACCTTACAAACAGATTTAGATCTAGGGGTTGCAAGATGGGGCATGTTCTGCAAGCCAGCAATTTGGTTGATACACTCCAGAGGGATGATTTGTTATGTTACAAAGAACACAATACCATGGTATCACAACCGATTAAGTTTACAACTACATATGCTAGAAATTCAGACATTCTCATCCATAGTATACAGAGACTGGAACATTCTACAATGTGATCAAGAATTGGCAAATACCAGATAGATGTCTTTTTTCATTTTGAAAACGCTTTAGATGGCTGTTTCAACCATTATAAACATTCTCATGACAATAGGCAGTCTCAGGCATTACAGACTACTCTTACAGGGGAACCTTTGACTGGTTGTTTTCCGTGTGGTCATTGCACTAATGTGCCAAAGTAAGTAAATCCAAACAATTTACCAGTCATAATTCTGCTACAGTTTATGATGTTAATTTTTTTGCTAACTGCAGTACTGACTGGTTGATCTATCTGGCTACGTGTACTTGTGGATCCTTCTGCACTGGGCAAACTTCACATCCCCTTAGGCTCAGAATATCTGAACATGTAAGCAACATCAAAAATAAAAAGGTGAATAATGCTCTATATAAACATCAACTGTTGCATAAAACTGCAAAATTTTCCTTTATGGTAACTGATGTTATAAAAGGTAACAAACTCAACAAAGCAGGTTGGCACTCAATTCTTAATTCCAAAGAAAAAAAGTGGATTGTTAAATTAGGTGGATTATTCCCACCCGGTCTAAATGAACAATTTTAGGTGGAACCAATGAACTTTCAGCTGCATGTACTTAAACAGCAACATCTGAATATTTAATTTTACACTGAGGAAGGCTGTGTTTTTGTGCCAGCCAAAACCGGTCTGGTTGTTTGTTATTTTTATATACGTTTTTTACAGTTATATAATAAATTTTCTTTCAGGCAACAGTTTGCTGGCTCACTTGATGTTTTTCTGAATTTTTGCCTTGAGGCATGCAATTGCTCACGTGCAGGAGCTTCGTTTTTGATGTTATACTGTAACAGTAAAGCATAGCATTATTAAAAGTGGTACAATATGGTCACTGTAACAGTAAAGGATAACATTATTAAAAGTTGTACAATATGGTCACTGTAACAGTAAATGATAACATTATTAAAAGTGGTACAATATGGTCACTGTAACAGAAAAGGACAACATTATTAAAAGTGGTACAATATGGTCACTAACGATAAAGGATAACAGTATCAAAAGTGCTACAATATGGAGAATGTAACAGTAAAGGACAACATTATTAAAAGTGGTACAATATGGAGAGTGTAACAGTAAAGGACAACATTATTAAAAGTGGTACAATATGGTCGCTGTAACAGTAAAGGACAAAATTATTAAAAGTGGTTCAATATGGTCACTGTAACAGTAAAGGACAACATTATTAAAAGTGGTACAATATGGTCACTGTAACAGTAAAAAACATTATTAAAAGTGATACCATATGGTCATTGTAACAGTAAAGGACAACATTACTAAACGTGGTACAATATAGCCAATGGAACAGTAAATGATATTATTAAAAGTGGTACAATAATTGTACAGTAAGATTGGCTGCTGGTACTGCTAAGCTCTACTACTTTGTCTGTCACAAGTTTTTTTTTTGCAGGGGATTAAACATTCTAAACCTTGTGTACACCAAAAGGAGAATTGCAAATTCCTCTCCATTCTGCATGATACTCTATTCTATTCCTTTTACAATCAACTGAATATTTGTCCACTTAAGCTGTGACTCGATCAGTCTGACCAACCAAACATTTGATCATTTGAACGGACTCAG
This sequence comes from Protopterus annectens, assembly GCF_019279795.1. NCBI lineage: Eukaryota > Metazoa > Chordata > Ceratodontiformes > Protopteridae > Protopterus > Protopterus annectens. The sequence continues at coordinate 1,816,090,785 of NC_056741.1, read as the reverse complement.
CTGCAAGACATATCTCCATTGCCTAAGTACATTTCTACAAGTTGAATAATTTTACAAAACTTAAAAAAAAAATCTAGAGCGTTTTTTTTAATTGGTAAAACCATGAGTAAATATACACAAATCTTCAGACCAAAAGACAAGACTACTTCTTCAAATATTTATTTACTTTATTCCTTGTTGATTGAGTAAACCCCACTAGGCTAGTGGCCTCTTTTGAGGGGAGAGCTGAGGTGGTATTGATATGGACTAGGGGAAGGTGGGCAGGGCATTGGGGAACTTACCCTACTCATTTTTTTTACATCCATCTGAGCTAACACCAACTCTGTCAGATGGGGCCTTGGTATAATATCTGAAAATCTATCTTACATTTTTTCCTTACCTATTGACCATCACCTGCTCAGTGTTACTCTGATAGTCCCAAACCATACTGTGACCAATAATACTTCCTACAGCAGGGCTGGGACCACAGTAGCTGTCATCAGGTTGGAAAAGGGACGTGGGAAATTAGAAACATAGAACAAAACAGCCTAACAGCATTACATATGCTGTTCTTGAGGCCAGGGATTTTTGATCTGCCATAACTGGGTAGAGCTGTTTGATGTCACATGGTTATATGCATACTGCATCTAGTATTAAATAGCCCTTCTCCCCATTTCGGCCCTGATGATCCACAACTAGTTTGCTACTGAACTACTGCTGTACTTTCACAGCTGAACATCTTACAGGTGTAAAATCAGTCAGTTTCATCCTTCTGGCAATCAAATGTGTTTTTAATATTCTGTCGTCTAGCAGGAAAAATATCTGAGCCTTTTACTGATATTTGTGCGCGATGACATCATAAGCCCTTTACTGCACCATCTGTTCCTCTTTTCTGTTTGCTGCTGATTAACACCACTGCACAAAAAAGACAAAAGTGTAAAAAAAGTGTTTTGTTGACTTACTTGGTGAAATGCCGAAGCTTGGTTTCGATGCTGCGATGCCGCATACACATCCGTGTCAGTGCAGACCCAATGTCCCTGGTAGCCCCTGCAATGAAAAAAAAACAGTAGTGATGAAATCACACATTGAAAGTAATATCAGTTACCATCAGAGGGCACTGAAACATCGCAGAAATGAGCATCAAATCAAATTCAGACATCATAGGCTTACCAGGAAACAGATGTGAAAAGAAGGCAGTTTGAGCATTTAATTACTGTCCACAAGGGAGTTGAAATGAGATAACAGTGAAGGCTTTGCCTACTCTCTCAAAAGAGGACAAATTGTAGTAGCTTTGCTGCGTTAATGTTCATTTGTTAGAAAGAGGGAAAATAATTAATCCAAACTAGGATTTGTGCACAATCAATCATGCTTCGGTTTTAAAAGCACTTATTATAACCTGTTATGTTACAAGATGTTCTCTAAATTCATCTGCTGATTCTGCCCACCTACAATCCCCCACCCCCACCCCGTGCATTCTTTCTTTCTAAAGGAATTAATGCTACTTATGGTTAAACTCCAGATCAAAGCCTGGATTACCACAGGGGAATGTAGGCTGACTTCAGAGCATCATTACTCAAAATAGTTTGTTGTTCAAGGCTGCTCAATCATGATACATAAGGACTTCTGTAAATCAATACAACAGGCAATTAATGGTACAAAATCTATAAAAAGAAAACTGCAACACTGTTGTGGATTAAAGGAACTTGTAACTTGATTAAGTGCTGTATTCTATACTACACATCTACTTCAGACAAGAAAACCATCTAAAGATGTTTGTTCTATTAAATTATCAAAAAACAGAGGAGACTATGTTGCAGAAGGTGTCCACAGTAAGCAGTAATCCAAGAAAAATGTAAGGTCCTTTTCTGATGATCCCTCATTTAATTTCAACAACTTTCTCAATAAAACAACTGCCATACTCATGTTTACAGCACAAACAACCTTACATGCATCCTAATCCTCTTAAAGTTACTTTTAGCCTCACTACTGTCCGTCCATCTCCCTTACCTCCTAACTTCTCCAACCTTGCCATTTTCCATGTGCTTTTAGTCATCCTTATGTGTGACAAATGACTGTGTACCATGATGGAAAACCATGTCCTTTGGGAGTTAAGCTATTCCAGCATTGCAGATGTACAGTGAATCAACTGAGCTCTGCACACAGTACTCTCCACAAAATACAGAATTTTTCAAAAAAGGTTCACCTTAGGCAGCCATTGGTTATGTCGCTGGCTGGAAATTAGGCAGACACAGTAAAAGAATGCTGAACTGTTAGAATGTTCTCTCTTCTCCACACACTTCCATAAAATCAGAGGAAATTGATATCCCACACTTTATGAGGTTGTAGGACCATATGATGAGACTGACTGCAAAGGTTTTCTAATGTGACTGCTAAGTTCCGATACATTTTACATATGTGGAATGAAAAGAACGTTTCCAGAAATCCCACAAGATTAAAAAAGAAAAGTCTGAAAAATAATTTGGAAACTAGTCTTTCTTTAAGACAGTAGCAGAAGATCCAGCTCTTGAAACTGTAGAATGTTTACTTATTCATGTCCTGATACTCTCTTTATCCTATTCAGGATAGGGGATGTGTTGGAGTCTATCTTGGTAAGGAAAGGCATAAGGCAGAGAACCAGTACCATACAGGATGAAAGTCTATTATAGGAATTTTATGCCATCAAACATTCCCCAACTAGCTATTTCAAGGTCCACAAAGTTGCCTATTAGCATGTCTTTGGGATGGGAAAAAAAAATGGTAACCCCAACAAAAACTCAGGTCTATATTATTTGAATGAAAGTTCAAAATGTCAATTGCTGTAAGCAGCGAAAATGGCAATAATCGATGTCTGTTTTGTGAGATTGCGGTACAGTGAAGATCGGGAAATTTACCCTTTCCTCACTGTAGTGCAATCTCAGAGTTGGTATATATAATTAGCGGGGGGTGTGGGGGAGCACAGCCCCCCCCACACACAATACAGGATTCAATTATTGGCATTTTCGCTGTTTACAGCGATCGACAATTTGAACTTTCGTTCAAATAATATAGACCCCAAAAACTCATGTGGATAGAGTGAAGACAGGCAGACTCCTTAAAAGCAGGCACCCCAGCTAATAACTGAATCTGAGAACCAAGCACTGTGAGACAGCAGTGTTGACCACCATACCACTGTGCTATCTGCTGTAAGAACTGCATAGTTTAAAAAATAGCAGCCCCAAGAATTTACTAAACTGTTTTCAAACTAGTTTATCAAATGTTTTTTAACACTGAAGAATGATGTCTCAGTAATGGTGCAAGGTGCAGTTTAGTACAAAACAATGCATTTGCCCACACCTTTATGACAGCACTATAATACATTTAGTTACTGACAGCTGTAACTCTACCAGACTTCAAATGGATTCTGTGAGACACCTTTGTGAAATTTCTTCAAAAGCAATGAAAAGTCTGACACTCATATTTTGATTCTGAGTTGACATAAAGGCTAGATTTTCGTCAGTCCACAAGCCATGGAGTACAGATGTGGCCTTACATGATGCCACAGCATGGATCACTACGGGGTCCCTTGGATTTATAAAACCCATATGAGTATGCAAATGTGTTCACTTGTAGTTGTTGCCACTTTTTATGCATGAAAGTAGTTTGAATATTTATAAGTTACCCAAAATTGAGTTATTGGGTTCTTACATGTTTTAGGAATGTCTAGCTATTTATAGAAACACAGAGTTTCTAAGCAAGAGTTGCAATGCATACATCATTTCTGGAACATGGCACAATTCTCTTACTTTTACAGTGCTGAAAAGCATGGGCTTTGGTGGTTGACAGAGTGTACAGTAGGGCTGGAACATGTCCACTACATAACATCAGAATGTGTGACCTTTTGCAAATTATTTTGTTAATCACAGACAATGAAAACACTTTCAGAACATTTACTGAAATGGACAGATCTAAAATAAGTTTTTCTCCCTTGCCCTCTAAGCTTAAAAGTATATCAACTTCACAATCACACAACAGTGGGGGATAATAGGAGAGACTCCCTAAATCAGCACACAATGGTCTTGTGCAATCAATATTTTTGCCCCTCCCAACACAAATAAGCAAGTGATTTCTTAGGAACCATTGTATTAAGAAATGCATGACAGCCTGCTAGTACATTCGAGCAGAAATGTATATAACTGCAGCAATATTATATTACATAAATATGCACACCTGTCATCTGATAACATCAGATTCAGCACTGTTCTGTTTGAGACTGCATTAATACGTAAAATGCAGTACACAAAACATTCCCTCACCTCTATCTTATCAGCAATATGTAATCTGGTAATTAAATGTTAGGAAACAATTAAGGGACTTGTAGGGCTTTACAGTTAATTGTACTAAGGGGTCTGAAATTAAATTATATAAAAATATTAAATGTTAATAAAAAGTTGGAAATTTGCAAATTTGAGAATTCTCTGTGCAATGTTTCTGCCACTTTTTTAGTATTACTGTTCATATTTATTACCAGGTTATGTGTCCTACTGTCTGCTTTGCGCACTATCTGCTCCAGATGGATGTCTACTATACCGCTCAACAGTCCAGATTTTTGCCTCATATTTTTGTCTATCATAAAATATGTTGGTTTTCGACAAATCACCGAGGATTGAAGTCAATAATGATACACATTTGAGTTTCAGACTTCATATGTTTCAGAATGTTTTTCATAAAATGCATTTTAACACAAACCCTATAAACTTTTTAAGTTTATAAGAACAGTATTTAAAATCTGTTCCTATTTTTGGGTCTTTGCACACCCCCCATAGTTTTAAGCTTTGTCCAGATTTCTTGAGCTAAGAGGTTGAGAGTTATGCCTACTGTAATTCTAAGGACTCCGATAGCCGCTGGATAACACAACTGAATGTGTCAATATATCTTTTTTTTGTTGGAGGGTGGAGTATACGCTATATCTATTAAAAATGGAAGCAAGTTAAACCATAGACACCTATCAGTACTATAAATGTCTCAGAAACTCCTCTAAAATCAAATCAAAACCAAGAAAAAATATGGTAGTAATAATACACAACCAGAAAATTTTAACAACCCCAAAGATTTTTGGACTACAATCAACTAGTTGCTAAAACCTGGTACACCATCACAATCTACACCTGCTTCATCTAACCAAACCGACAGCATAGCCAGCACTTTCAATATCCTCTTCATCTATAAGTAACCTCACTTATTACATCCTCAGCACAAGCAGACATAGGTTTATCTTCTCCTTTGTTAGCCCCCAGTACACCTGTACTCCAACCAATATCAATTACAATCAAAAACCTACTAATAATGTTAAAACCTACCACCCTTGTCCTTGATAATATACCATGTGAGTAATTCAAAATTTCTGCTGATGGCCTACCTTTTCTTACCTCTGTCCTAATCAACTGTTCCAGCCCAAAAATCTATGTCCCACACTATGGAAAAGGTGTCACAGTTTTCTTCTTCATTAAGGTGGCAACTCAAATGAGCTCTTAAATTTCAGGCCTATGGCCATGCACTCTCCACTCTCAAAACTTTTGGATAATTGTATCCAGTCTCAGCTCTTAAGCTTTCTCACTGGCAACTGCCTCTTTTCCCGTGCATAACATTGTTAACTCCTTTTCATAGTATATCTGCAGCTCTCCATAGTTTTATAACATCTGTTAACCAATACCGTTTTATAACATCTGGTAACCACTACCCAAACTGTGTTAAATTAGTCTTAGCACTTTTCCAACATTTATCCATAGCTTTGCCTGAGAATACATGAAACTTCATATTTTTGCTGTCTAGCTACCCCTCAAATAGGCAATAAACAGTAAAATGCAAAATGACATCTCTTTCCTTCCCTCTACAATGACTTTCCCCTCAAGCATCCATTTTAGGTCCCCTGTTGTTCAGTAACTTCAGTAATGATCTCCACCTAGCGTCTAAATAAGTTGATATCATACAGAATGCAGATGACTCAACAATCATCTGTTCCTCTAAAAGAACAGACAAAACAACTCACCTAGAAGTCTTTCTCCACCATAAAGGCCTGGCTGTCGGCTTTACAGCTTTTCTTTAATCCTAAAAAATCAAAACTGATCTTATTTACCCTAAAGCATTTAAATGATTAGAAAAATAATTTCAAAGCCACTTCCTCCAACATCAACGGAGAACTAGCAAGTCAAATTAAGATTCTAGGAGTCACTATTGATGGAGGCTTAAAATTTGATTATCATATAAAACAAGTAGTAAAAAACACCCACCAAAAGGCATTCTACAGAGTCAAACAATACCTGACAGATAGTACCATAAATAAGTATTGCTCAATTCCTTCTCATCCCTACACTACTTTACACTGCTTCCATCATGAATAACCTAAATCCACTTAAACTCTCACCCTTGTAACAGTGCTATAATAAGGTTTCAAAATGTACTGCCAGTCATCATTATAGGACACATCCCTGTCTGGACTTAAAAACACATCAGTTGGTTAAAACTAAGGTATTACCTTACACTTTGCCATCTAGTCAGTAGTCACTTGCCCTCCTGTGAAAAGGAATAGCTTCCTGCCCAGCAGGAATATCCTGGTAAACAAATGCAATAAAAAAAAAAATAAATACATCCAAGGTTGTCGTATATCAGAGTATTCTTTTTAATCCAAGGTATTTCTCAGAGTGAGCATATTTAAATGGTAAGGATTTGGGAGCACAGAACCCAAGGTTAAAGGAACAGGGAATACAAGTTCCTTCTGAAAATATCCTTTAACGGAGTGAGCGAGTTTCAGATTTTTTTTCCGTTGCAGTATTACTTTTTGATAAGATGGGATTTGCAGGATTGGGTCTTAGCCTTTAAACAGAGAGGCTCTCCAAAGAGAGTTTTCAAAAGAAAAGGGTCATGCAATGCACTGAAGGAAGGCAGACCCCCCCCCCCCCAGGAGCCTGTATGCCATCAAAAGTCATGACTGGCATTTTCTCTGGTCTTTTAGTTTCATTGGTTTCTCTCTGACTGACAAGCATCTCTCCTGCTGCTGAAGTTACCTATTCTTTCCTCATGAGGTTAGTGCCCGCAGTTGATATCATAATCAATGACAACACGGGTTAATGAGATGCACAAGGGAACTGTAACTTTCCATTTCAGTTAGAAATGGATTTGACTATTGTATAGGCAACTTCAGAAACTCATCAGCTCACTATGGACACATTTCTATCAAAGTTGAGTTGATTACCCACTACTGTTTTTAAGCCTCAAATCAGGCAGTCCATTCGTCTTTGGTGAACTATAGTGTTGTGAAAAAAAAATGTCATTTCTTTTTTCCCCAAAACCCATCTATGCTGGATGACTTGATATTCAAAGATAAGCCATGTTTCTTACAACAGGTATGTATTTTATCTAACCATTTTTCTTCTAGCATACCTACATATATAAAACGTATGAATCTGCCAACACCAATGGCAGAGACAGATAAGACCCATACTATGATCCAGGTGACAAATTCAATTTGCAGCTTGGGTGCCTACTAGTGTTACTGTAGTGGGAGGAGGAGGAGTGATGCCACTTTCGCTGGCTTGTCTCTCTGCAGAGGGAGGGAGTATATGACCCACGCTTCATGGTCCGATGGATGAATCCCCCTTGGAGCCCAGAGATCCCATGGCAACATTTGCATCAAGAGGTCACACAGCTGTCCTGAGGTGTTACTTCATTTCTGGAAGTGGGTGTCATGACTTTACAGATGCCCACTGCATGCCAAACTCTGAGCATGTTATTAGATGTGCACAGCATGGTTAAGAGTAGAATCAGCAAAAAAGAACCGATCCACTCCGATGACTGCCTCTTTGGGAATTTCTGTGGAAGAAAATTCCACTTCTCGCAACTTGCATCACATGTCATGGAAGCAAAAAACACTCAAAAGAAAATTCCTCTTCTGCAATTCACCACAGAAGCAGCAGACATCCAAAAGAAGATGAAATACCTCAGCATAAACTTGTTTGAGGGTACAGAGCCATTCGGGTACATTCTAAGCATTAATTTCCCATCACCCATATCCACATAAAGTTACAGAATATTAGCACAGAAATACTAACAGAGACCACTAGACTGCATACACTGTAGGAGTGGCCACCTTTTGACCAAAGTTTTGATTTTACTATATCTCTAAATTGGCAGTCTATCCTCAGTTGTAATCTTCCACTACTCCAACTCATGGCAACGTTACCGTAGTATCTCTTAACCCTCTACACTTGCAAATTACTCTACCCTATCCCTACTTAACTTCATCCTTCTCAACTTCTATTAAGCCCCTTCCTTGCATCCTTTCCCCTTACACAGTCTTACTTCATTCTTCCCATTCCAGCTTCTTAACCTACCTCAGTCCCTGATCTATTCTTCTAAACACCACTATGATCCAATGCATGTCTGATTACTCTGACGGCTTACTTCTTATTTATTTATTTAATGATATTTGATTACTGGGAATGTCCAACTTGGTAGAAGCCCATTTTCAGTGGAGGCCTGGGGAGAAAAGCTCCAAATTATTGCAAAACATTTTAATAACAATAATTTTACAATCTTCACAAATAAAGCAAAAACATCGGCAGTTTAAATAATTATAACAAATTAGTGATAAATTAAAAACATTGGTTAAGTATCAATACAATTTACATGACAATCATTTAGTATTTATAGAACTTTTAGACAGTTTGCAGAGAAGTTAAATCGAAGTTAGTCTAATACGAACAGGAATTGCAATATGAAGTGATGGAAAAACAGGCTTATGGTATATTCAGAGAGAAAGTCAGGGAAGAGAATTAGATAGCAGTAAGGAAGTAAGTGAAGAAGGGAGAGTAAGGTGGTATAAAGAATGAAAAAGTACTTATTCACATTTAGGGATATAGGCTATCCTGGTTTTGAGCAACAACAAAGCCAGATTTTAGCTAGGAAGTTTTTTAGAGTGGTTTTGAAAGAAGGAAGGGAAGGCATTGACCTGATGGATACAAGTAAGGGGTTCCAAGCCTTAGCAACCTTGTACGAGGGTTCCAGACCTTAGCAACCTTGTACGAGTATAGACAATGCCCAGTAGATCTGATAGATTTGTAGACAGACAGGAGTTTTTGGTCATTGGATTGCAATGACCAACTCGGAACATAGTTGTGTAGAATGTTTTTAGTGCTGGACAGGCAGATGGATGCTGGATAATTTTATAGGTAGTAAGAAGCTGTGTATATGTTAGTTGATGAGACAGTTCTAACCAGCTTAGGCTTTTTAGTGCTACACAGTGGTGGGTTTGCTGCAGATATAGCAACTTTGTTATAATATTGTTCATGTTTTCATTTTTGTGAAGCCTGGAGGTTAGAAAGGAAGGGAGTGCCATAAAGAAGTGTGGGGAGGAGATAAGTAGTAGCAAGTGTAGTTTTAGTTGCGTTGATGAGAAAGGTTTTGACTCTGTAAAGCATCCCTACTTTTTGATGAGTTTTTCTTATGCAATTTTGTATATGCGGATCAAATGCAAGCTTATCATCCACTATCACCCCTAATAATTTGCTATGAGCGGATTTTAAATTTTGTTTTTTTTTCATGACAGACGGATTTGGGGAAAAAAGTAGTAGTTTGGTCTTTTCAGGGTTCAGCATGAGTTGTGAGTTACTAAGCCATGTTTCAGTGGCTGTTAAAGCTTCCAGAGTAATATTTTGGAGGTGTACCCGGTTTTCAGATGTGCAAATGAAAGTGGAATCATCTACGTATTTCACTAGGGTGGCTGTTGTGAGGGTGTAGAGAGGGTGTTCATAAGAAGAGGAACAGACCAAGGATAGAGCCTTGTGGTACATCGATGGTCACTGGGAGGTAAGGAAAGAGCATGGAGTGGCATTTTACTGATTGATACCTATTGGAGAGGAAGCTTTTCAACCACAGAAGGGTGGGCTGAAAAGAAGTAATTTGCTGTGAAAAATTGTGCCAAAGGCTTTAGACAAGTCTAGAAATAAGGAAGAAACTGATCTGCCATTATCTCTAGCTTTATTGACAGTATCTATACAGGCTAGAAGGGCAGTGCTAGTACTATGGGAAGTATGGAAGCCACGCTGTGTAGAGGATAGGAGTTCTTACAGGAGATAGTCTAGCAATTATTTTAGAATACATTTTTCAAGTATTTTGGTGAGGGGTGATAAGATTGCTATAGTTCTAAAGTTATTTGAATTTCCTCCTTTGTGCAGAGGGATAATTTGCGTTTTTTCCACAGAGGAATGTGGGATTCCTGGATTGACCTGTTTTTAAGGATTAAGACAAGGCAGGATATGCTGTTGGCTGCTGTTTTTAGGTGCTCACTTGGAAGGTCATCAGCTGAAGAAGAGCATAGTTTATTTGTTTAAGAGTAGTTTTATATAGGATGTGGCCACTGGTTTGAATGTGAAAATGGATGTGGTAATATGTGGCTGTTGGGAAGGGTTGGGATTAGTTGTTGAAGAATCCTTGGTTAAAGGTACTATACTGTCTATAAAAAAAGAGATGAACTGTATTGCAGTTTCAAGTGGTGAGGAGAGGGCTTTGGGTTGAATTTTTGGCTGGGATGTAATATTTCTTTAATGGATGTCTAAAAATTTTTATTGTTGTGTTTAGTATTATTCTGAAAGTTATTAAAGTATAGTTTTTTTGTTTTCATTTATTTGCCTTTTAGTATGATTGTGAAGCATTCCGGAATTTTCAAGATATTTGAGGTGTTTTATACTTTTGCTATTCTTTCATGCATTAGCATTCTACTCTTTTGGCATAGCCAAATTGCATTTATTTTCAGTCTCTTTCTTCCAGGAGGTGCAAGGCTTTTTAGGATATTTAGAAAAGTTGTATTGAATTCAATTACAGCATTGTCTAAGGGGTGGGTTTTTAGGAATTTCCGTTTAATAAATTATAGTGTAGCAATGAACATTGCTGGGTTAAACTTGGAAAGGTAATGTGTTGTTTTATAAATATGCTGTTTAACTGGATATATGAGATGTCCAGTCATACAGACTGGGAAAAGATCACTGAGACAGTCTGACATTATACCTGTCGTGGAGTATTTGCTAGGGTTTGACACTAAGATCCAGTCTAATAGAGAATTTGATGTCTTGCTATAATGTGTGTGGATATTAATTAGTTGTGTGAAACCATATAAGTTCATGTTCATAGGTTCATAGGTAGGTACTAGGCTATCGGCCCAAGGGTCTAAGTAAGCCTAGCCAACAAGGTTCCTTGGTGTACGCCACCCAAGAAAGTTAATTTCCTGTGCCCCTGTTGAGCAGAGCCACAGAAGTGATCCCCAGGGTGTATTTCCTATTTTCCATCCAATCATCAAGATTTTTCTTGAAGAGTGCTAATGAGGAACTTTGCTTGACTTAGATGGGTAGCCTGTTCCAGGGTACAGGAAGTCTCTGGGACAGGAATCTATCACTCCAGCATGTTCTGTTTATTGCAGTGACAAGGTTTAGGTCCCTAGAGTGTGTAACTCAGAGGGATTGGGATTTCTTTAGGTGTAGCATGTCCAACAGCTCTGGGTTTAACATAGCATTATATGTTAGGCAGAGACCTCCCCAGAGCAGGTGATATGCTACAGAGTAAAGCTGGAGTTTTTTGAGATGGTCAGTGTAGGGCATATGTTTGAGGCCAGTAATCCTCTTTTTGAGGTACTTCTATGGCCTTTCCAGCTGCTGCAGATGTCTTGTGAGTTACATTCCAAAAGGGGCGTTGTACTTTACAATGGGTCTAATGAGTGTCGAGTAGAGGGGAACAAGGACCTCTTTTTTCCTGGATGAGAACCCTTTTATGATGAGGTGTGCCACATAGAAGGACTTCCTGACTACTGTGGCGATGTGACTATCAAAGGAGAGACTACTGTCCACCTGGGTCCCAAGGTCTCTTATCACACATTCGGAGTTAAGTAGACTGCCATTTATGTGGTAGTTCATGGGTACAGAGTTTTTACCAAGGGGATGACAATGCACTTTTTTGGCATTGAGCTTGAGGCCATGCCAATGACACCAGGCATCTGTCTCAGTGAGGCCCTTCTGTAGGATGTTCACATCATTTGGGGACTCGACTATGGCTCCTAGTTTGCAGTCATCTGTGAACTTTGTTAGCCAGAGGCCTTCTGTGTTAGCCTGTACTTCAGAGAAGTAGATACCAAACAGGAGAGGTCCCAGGACTCAACCCTATGGTATTCCACTTGTCACTGGTTTGAAGTCAGATTTGGAGTCTGCAACTTTTACAATGTGGATTCCGTCAGTGAGCCAGTTGGCAACCCATCTTGTGATGCAGGGATTTATACCTAGTTTAGTGAGTTTAGCTATAATTCCAGAATGGGGGATGGTGTCGAAAGCCTTGGCGAGGTCAAGCTAGGCTGTGTGAACCACCTTACCCTCGTCTACGGCTTTGGTGACTGCCTCAAAGAAGTCGATCAGGTTCAGAAAGCATGATCTGCCTTTCACAAATCGGAACTGGGTGGGGTCCAGAGTTTGGAGGTTACCAATGTCTTTGTTTATGACTTCCATGATGATATGTTCCATGGCCTTGCAGACCAAGCTCATCAGGCTAATAGGACGATAGCTCCCAGGATCAGAGGTGGCTCCCCCTTTGTGGAGTGGGATAACTGTTGCTGTGTGCAAGTCAGTGGGCACAAAGCCTGACGTGAGACTATGATTGAAGATGGTGCTTAGGTGGGGAGCCAGTTCATTCTGAAGTTCCTGTAAAACACACCCTGGGATGTTGTCTGGTCCCATGGATGCGGTGTTTTTGGTTTTAGAAAGTTCAGCTTTTACCAGCATAGATGTGATTACAGGGAGTCTGCATTCTTCCTGTATAGATATGGGCCCTTTGGGGGGGGGGGGTAAAGTTAGCACTGAACCTATCTGCCAGGATGTTGGCAATATCAGTTGGTTCTGTAATTTTCGTGACATTGTGCTATAACTCAGAGCAGATCTGGATGTTGCCATTGAGATTCTTGACTTAGCTATAGAATGCTTTGTGGTTGCCCTTAGAATCAGGGCAATTTTGTTTTCGTAGCTAGCTTTGGAGGATCTTATAAGGGATCTCAGCTTCTTACTGAGGCTGACCAGGGAGCTGCTCCACTCATGGGATTTTACTCTCTTTTGCAACAGTTTCTTCTTTCTGTTGTAGAGTTTGTTTATGGCAGGGGACCACCAGATTGGCTTCTTTTTTTGGAGGATAGCGTCTTGGTTCTGTTTGGGATAGCATAATCCATGCACTCGTGTAAGTGCTTATAGAGTGCATTTGTGTAAGATTCAGCAGTCGTAACTGTATTGTCCATCTGCATGGGTGTCATGAAGTTCACCACTTCTGTCTTAAGAAGCATGAAGCTGGCTTTGGAGAATTTTTTTACAGTGGTTTACTTAATGGTGGGTGGGGGCAGGATGCGAATATCTAGGGTGATTAGCTTATGGTCGGATCTGACCAACGAGGAGCTGACTTCAGGTGTGGAACACAGGTCACTCATGCTGGTAATGACTATGTCTAGGATATTGTTGCCACTGGTGGGGATGTGGATAAGTTGATCCAGGGCATTGGAATTTATGAATTCCAGAAAGCGTTGAGCGAAGGATTTGGTACATGAATAGTTTTCCCAGTTAATGGTGGGTAGTTGAAATCGCCCATTATTAGGGTGTTTGGTTGAACCCTAATATTTTCCAGTATATCAAGAAAAGAGGAATGGGAATCCTGGGGCATGGTGGGGGATCTGTAGCAAGCTACAATTTAGATTGCAGTTTTGCCCAGAGTTAGTTACACTTGGATAATCTCGGATGCATTATGCTGCGCAACTAGCCTGGAGGTGTGGCTACAATTAATGAATATGGACACACCTCCACCCTTGCTGTTCTGGTCCAGGTTAGATGGCCTAAAAGTGTGGTATGAGTTATAGCCTGGTAATGCAGGGGTGCTGTCTAGAGCCTTGAACCAGGTCTCAGTCACTGCACAGATATCAATATTCTCCATTTTAAGGAGTGCCTCAAGTGAGTGCATTTTGAGATTTAGACTTCTAGCATTGAGTAGCATTACCCTCAGTTTTTGTTTGCCTGTTCCTGTTATGGTGGTGAATTTTTCATTTGAGCCTTGCTTAAAAAAGGCACTATAGGGGCGGCAAGACCCTTAGCCAGTATCCGGAATCCCAGGGGCAACAGGTGCAGGCCATCTCTGGCAAAGCGTTGAGGTCTGTCGACCATGTCATCCCAGGCAGACAGATACTGGATCCCCTTAGAATGACACCAGAAGCTTAGCCAGTTGTTGAAGTCAATCATTTTGTCCTTGTACTGTGGTATAATTCTGGGCAATGGCAGGATGCTACTCAGGGCTGGGGTCATACCTGCCTGGGCTACAAGGTTGGAGAGCTCTTCCATGTCTCTTTTCATGTAGTCCAGGGAGGAACATCTCAGGTCATTCACACCAACATGGACAATGACAGAATCATATTTGTACTTGTTGTAGAGTGACCTGAGTGCGTGGGTTTTGTGGTGGATCCTTGCACCCGAAAGGCAGCTGACAGTAGCCTTCTCCTTGTTTAGCCTGGTGAGTGGGACATCAGTGTGCCTGACTATAGAGTCATCTATGACTAGTGTGTTGGGTACGTTGTTTTGCCTTATGGGCTGTGGTTTATTGGCACACTGAGTCTGTGGGCTACGTGTCATTTGGGTTGTGTTGGGGGGGGTGGAGGTTGCTTGCGTTTCTGCTTTGGAGGTTTCTGTTGCTTGAACAGATTATTACTGAGAGCCTCCATGAATGTTTTTGTGTTTCTATTTGTGGATTTTGATGGTGTAGATTTAGTGAGACTATGTGATGAGTGTGGTGTGGTGCAAGTGTTTAACTTCTCCTCTTGACTATCAAGTTCAGTCTTGATTGGAGAGAGCTTTACCTCCAGTTTAAGTGCATCTCTCACAGGTTGTGGTGTTGGGTGGTAGGAGGAAAGGGTTGTTTGTGTACATGAGTCAATTGCTACATTGCCCCAAGACGCCCAGATTCATCAGACAGACAGGCGTGAACACTGGGAGCTGACCCTTGGACATGCCTGAATACCTGAATAAAAAACGACTTTCCTCTAGACAAGTGAGGAAAGTGAGTATAAGAGCTGTTTTTCTCTAAGCAAGTGAGGAAGGTAAGTACAAAACCTGTTTTCCTCTATGTAAAGAGGAAGGCTGAGTGCTGTAGTAATTTGTAGCTTATTTAGTGCCAACAACAAGTTCTGAACAAGTGCAGAGCACGAGTAAGCAAATTCAAGTGCTAAAACTAAGAATCTGTACCTGGATCTTGTGGTAGACAGGCTACCTAGTGTTTACCACTACCACTGATAAGCTAGAATGCTTCCCTCCAACACAGAAAAGCTTGGAGGGCTCAGAACCTTACATACAGTCCTGGATACAGCAAATCTATATCTGGACTACACTAGTTACAGGAAAGATGGGAAACAAGTGCAAACGTGGGCTTTTAAACCAGTAAGTTGAAAGAGATGGAAAAATTGCCCAAATGGCCTATAAATTACAATTTCTGGGTCAGAAACCACTCTTGTGGTAGATAAGCTAGAAGGCTTCCCTCCAACACAGAAAGGCTTTAGGGGCTCAAACGCTTACAAACATTCCTGGTTACAGCAAATCTGTGTCTGGACTAGACTAGTTACAGGAAAGGCAGGAAACAAGCTTAGAATAATTTTTTTTGGAAAGTGGAAAGGGAGAAAGGAGAAACAGAAGATAATTCAAAATTAAGGACCTAGGTGGCTTGCCCTTCACAAATGTTTTCTCTGTATTAGGTAGAATGAGCCAATGAGACTAGACGGGAATAAAGCTGGGATAGAGCTGAACAGATGGGACTAGTAGGAGTGTCTGAAGTCAAAATATGATCTCACTGTACTCGGTTGATTGAGCAAATGAGATAGACCCTGGAGGAGTGTTCAAACACAAATTTACAGGAGGGGCGGGCAATTCCAAAGCCACCGAGATTAATACCAGAACAAGAACAGGGAGGGATGGCAGGAAACAAACTGCAGAGAGAGAGAGACCACAGCATTCTATGAAACAATTAAATATAAAAATAAATAACTACAGAGAGACACAGACCACCATATCCAATGAAACAATTAAATAGACAGAAAAATAAAATGCAGTACAATCTTTTAACACTGCAAGTTTCTACTTAACTCAGCTAGTAATGCAGTTGATTGAAGGTATGTAGTAGAAGCCAAACAACTCAGATATTGAGCAGTAATAAATTCAATGATATGCGACTAACACTTATAAATACAGAGAAACCCTCTAGGCTAGGAGTTTAACACTGAATATTAATGAAGTGAAACACAATAACCCCCACTTACTGCAGAGAGAGAGAGATAGACCACCGTATTCTATGAAACAATTAAATAGAAAAATAAACTAGAGAGGCACAGACCACAATATTCAATGAAACAATTAAAAAGACAATAAAATAAAATGCAGTACAATCTTTAACACTGCAAGTTTGTACTTAAGTCAGCTAGTAATGCAGTTGATTGTAGGTATGTAGCAGAAGTCAAACAACCCAGATATTGAGCAGTAATTAGATATAGAGTTAGAGTTTCTGTCCAACCAATTGACATTCACATCACCTAGTATTATTTTTTCTTCTGGAAATATTATGGTTATCCAGCGTATGCTATCTTCTAGTATAACTGTTTTGTCACCAGCAGGGATATAAAGGACAGTAATACATATTTGTTTATAATTATTTATTTTGAGGAAAGCAGTAAGAAACTCTGCTGAACTGAATGTTGGTATTGGTTTGTTGTAAGGGGAAATGTGGTAGGTATTAGGAAATATTAAAGCAATATAACCATCTTTCCTCTTTATAAATCATTACTGATGATATTATAGCCAGGAGGCATAACTTTGGAGTTCTTTATGCTGGGTTTAAGCCAAGTTTCAGTTAAAGTGAAGGCATGTAAGTTCAGCAGTTTTATTTCTTATACCTAATATTTATTGCAGCAAAAATTAGATCACCAATGTTGAGGAATGGCTGTTGTTGGGTTACAGAAATGTGTTGGAAAGAATTATCTTTGTGTTCATTATGATATGTGAGGCCAGGATTAGGGTGTATATCTCCTCCTAGGAGGATTTTAGCATATCGGGGAATTATGCATAGTTTTTTTGGAGAGGATTCCTCCACTTAATTTTGTTTTGGTTTGAGTTTATGTAGAATTAATCATGGAATTTGGAATGTAGGTGAGGGTCAATATTAAATAGGTTTGGTGCAACTTGTGGACAGTGTAAAGAGGAAGTACGGATAGGTGATTGGGACAGAGTTGGAGAGATATTACGATATATTACTGAGTCATGGTAGGATGAAATATGGCACAGCAGGAGAAGTGGAATAGAGGATAAGCTGAAGAGTGGTATACGTACAGGAATCTGTATTGTATAGATGCCAGGTAGTGGGGAGCAGCAATGAGGAAGGAAACAAGACATCGCAGGACAGGAAGAGATTCAGTGATGGTAGATTCTGAAAGTTGGAAGGGGAAAGGTAAGGAGAAAAGTATTTTCTATAAAAGAAGAAAGGTAGGTTGCCTTGGTAGCTTCTCTGTAATGTAAGGAATAAGGGGGTATTAAAGGCTAGAGTATAATAATGTAATCAAAATAAGAAATGAGGTTTCATTTTGAAAAGAAAATGATATAATGTGGATTAGATAGGTAGTATTAGGGAGTGCCGTGATTGCAAATTGATATAGTACAAAGCAGTAAGGGAGAGAGAAAGATAGTTGGGAATGGAGCTAAAAATTAAATAGTGATAGGGAAGTAGGAAATAAGATGCAGAAGTGAATGTACAGAAGTAGTAAGGGCATTTGGGGAGGGTTTTTGAATAACAGTCACAAGTGAAATGGGTATGCAGAAAATATAACATTAGAGTAGAGGGGTGAATGAGAACTGGGGTAGGGGAGCAAAGCGAAGACTGCAGACTTAATTTCTCAAGACAGTTTTAAGTTAAAAGATAGTCTCAGTATAATTTTAAAGAGTACGGCTTGTTTGTTTTTTTTAAGTGCAAACAAAAATAGAACAAAACAAATTTAAACATGAAATAAAACACACATTTGTTGCCCATTTGTGGCACACACTTGTGCTAGCCTTTGTTGCATATTTATTGCATTTTCCTGCTGTTTGTTGCAAAAAAGAAAATAAACAAAAACATTATCCTTGTTTCCCATCTTTCCTGACCTAGAGTAGTCCAAATACAGGCTCTGCTGTATTCTGGACTTTTGCAAAGTTCCTGTGTTGCCCATTTCCTTTCTTGGATAAAGGGAGGCTTCTTTGTTCACCAGTGGCAGTGGGGAGCTTAGAGCAGCCTATCTATCCCTGGAGGAGTGTTCCCAGCACAGGAATCTGGTAGTCTATTGGACATTTTGGGCCAATTTCTAGCTCTTTCAAGTCCCCCTGTATAAAACCCGCTTTGGCGCGGCTTTGCGTGATTTTGCGCATAGCGCAGCATTGGGCAGCTCCGCTTAATTGGATTTAAACCATTCTCAGCTCCACAAAGTCTGCTCTTCACTTTTTCCCTTAGAACTGATTTAGTTCTTATAATAAACACCCTATTCCTACTCTAAAGCCTGGCACTTGCTCACTAAAGCAATTATATAAGTCAGCACTAAAAAATTAAAAGCACTACACCCTCACCTACTCCCCTTGAGTACCTTGTTCCCCATTGGCCCTTTTTTTCAATTATAAAAAAATTCCCAATACTATTCTAGCATGTCCAAAGGTCAGTTGTCAATCTCCTCTCCGGTCCAGCTGGTGAATCTGGGAATCTTGAGGCAATGTTACAACTGCCTCATGTACACAGACAACCCTCTCCTCCTCCCAACAAATTCCAACACATGTGAGAGATGCAACCATATAGCCAAACTGGAGGCTAAGCTCTCTCAACTCAGTACTGGCATAACCAGTCAGGAGGAGAAGGAAACCACACTCACTACAATTCCAGTCTCACATAGACCCACCACGACAGCAAACCAAACACATAAACACACAAAAACATACTCGGAGGCTCTAAATAAAAATCTGCCTAAGCAGCAGAGACCTCCAAAGCAGACACCCAAGCAACCGCTACCCAAAACAAAACACATGCAACACATAGCTCACAAAGCCAGTGTGCCGAACAGTCACAGCCCTTAAGGCTAAACAACACACCTGATACACTTGTAATAGGTGACTCTATCGTCAGGCACACTGATGTCCCGCTCACCAGGCTGAACAAGGAGAAGGTCACGGTGAGCTGCCTGTCGGGCGCTAGGATCCGCCACATAACACAATCACTCAGGTCACTCCAAGGCAAGTACAAATATGACTCAGTCATTGTCCATGCTGGTGTGAATGACCTGAGACATACCTCCCTGGACTACATGAAAAGAGACATAGAGGAGCTCTCTGAGCATGTAGCCCAGGCCGGTATGACCCTGACCTTGAGTAGCATCTTACCCTCACCAAGAATGATGCCACAATATGAAGACAAGATGATCAATTTCAACAATTGGCTTAAGTATTGGTGTCATTCAAAGGGGATCCAATACCGGTCAGCCTGGGATGACATTCTCGACAAGCCACTATGCTTCGCTAGGGATGGCTTGCACCTGTCACCCCTGGGCTTTCGGATATTGGCAAAGGTTCTTGCCACCCCCATAGTGCCTTTTTTAGGCAAGGCTTAAAAGACAAACCCACCTCCATAGGTATCACAAGGGATAAGAAACTAAGAGTACTGCTACTCAGAGCACCCCAGCACTACCAGGTTATACCTCATACCATGCTTTTCGGCCCCAAAACTTGGACCGAACCACAAAAGGAGGGGGAGTATCAATATTCGTCAAAGATACCCACACATTCCAGGTTGGTGGCACAGCATGAAGCATCAGAGACTATCCATGTGTAGCTAACAGTGGGTAAAACTGCCTTCCAGTTTATAGCCTGCTACAGACCACCCTCCCAAACCCAGGAACCCCACTCGGCCTTGCTGAGAACACTGGAAAATATGAAGGTCTCTCGAAACACCATTACATTGGGCGACTTCAACTACCCAAACATAGACTGGGAGCATTACTCTAGCTCCAACACCCTAGCCCAAAGGTTCCTAGAATTTATAAACTCAAATGCTATGGAACAACTTGTTACCACTACCACAAGAGGGGAAAACATACTGGACCTGATCATCACCAATATGGGGGCTCTATGCTCCAGACCAGAAGTGTATCCCTCACTGGTAAGATCAGACCATAAACTAATCTCACTGGATATTCACATCCCTCCCCCACCCCCTGCCCAGGAAACCATAGTGAAAAACTTCTCTAAAGCAAATTTCACACTCCTCAAAACCGAGGTGGAATCCTTCAAAGCCCCCGGGCCTGTGGAAAATACAGCCCAGACTGAAGAATCCTTTATAAACGCATTCTATGAACACCTTCAGGAATGCATGGATCATGCAATCCCAAATAAAACCAAGACCCAATCCTCCAAAGGCAGATGTCCTGTCTGGTGGACCCCAGCCATAAACAAACTATACAAAAGAAGGAAGGAGCTACTACATTATAGAGCAAAATCCCAAAAAGGAAAGGCATCTCTGATCAGTATTAGCAAAAAACTACGGGCACTCATAAAATCGTCTAAGGCCAGCTTCGAGAGAAAAATTGCACAGGACACTAAGGATAATCACAAGGCTTTCTTTAGTTATATTAGGAACCTGGGTGGGAATTCCCAGATATGCTCAGAATTAGTCCAAAATGACAAAAAATACACCGAACCCACAGACATTGCCAACATCCTAGCTGACAGGTTCAGCGCAAACTCCTCCTCCCACCAAAAGGGCAAATATCTATCCCAGCAGAGTGCTGCCCCCTGACATCTCAGATGTTCAGGTAAGAGCCGCCCTCTCCAAAGCAAAAAACACAGCATCAATGGGACCAGCGGTGTCCCGAGCTGCGTCCTACATGAACTCCAAGAAGAGCTAAACCCAAACATAAAACTACTGTTCAGTCTCAGCCTTACTACAGGATATGTACCCAAAGAGTGGCGTATAGCAACAGTGGTCCCTCTCCACAAAGGTGGTGCCTCAACAGATCCTGGAAACTATCACCCCATAAGCCTGACTAGCTTGGTCTGCAAAGCTATGGAAAGGATCATCATGGACCTCATAAATAAAGATATTGGGGATCTACAGACACTGGATCCTACCCAGTTCGGCTTTGTTAAGGGCAGATCCTGCCTCTTAAACCTGGTCGATTTCTTTGAAACAGTCACCAAGGCCGTTGACGAGGGGAAGGTGGTCCACACAGCCTACCTGGACCTCGCAAAAGCCTTCGATACAATACCCCACTCGGGCATTATAGATAAGCTCACCAGCTTAAATATAAACCCCTATGTCACTAGATGGGTTGCAAACTGGCTCAAGGACAGAACCCACATGGTTAGAATTGCTGGAGCCATGTCAGACTCCAAACCAGTTACAAGTGGCATCCCACAAGGCTCAGTCCTGGGACCTCTCTTGTTCGGTATATATTTCTCGGTGGTACAGGCCAACACGGAAGGACTGTGGCTGACCAAGTTCACAGATGACTGCAAACTAGGCACCATAATCGACTCTCCAGCCGACACAAGCATCCTACAAAAGGGCCTCATAGAAACAGACAACTGGTGCCAGAGCCATGGCCTCAAGCTAAACGCCAAAAAGTGTATAGTCATCCCCTTTGGCAAAAACAAAGTACCCACATAGGTGGTAATCCATTAAGTACGGAAGACGTAATTAGGGACCTGGGGACCCAAGTTGATAGCAATCTCTCATTTGAAAACCACATGGCCAAAGTGGTTAGAAAAACATTTTATATAGCCCACCTAATCATGAAGGGATTCACATCTAGATCAGGGGAGGTCATAGTGCCTCTTTACTCATCCCTCATCAGGCCCATAATTGAGTACAATGCCCCTTTTGGGATGTACTTTACCAGACACCTGCAGCAACTGGAAAGACCCCAAAAGTACCTCACCAAGAGGATCAAAGGGCTGAAACAGATGCCATATGCTGCCCGGTTAAAGAAACTCCAGCTCTACTCACTGGCATACTGCCTGCTCAGAGGCGATCTGTGCCTGACGTATAAAGCCATATCCAACCCAGAATTAATGGACATGCTGCACCTCAGAAAATCCAAATCCCATCGAGCTATGCGCTCGAGAGACTTGAACCACAGCACTGAAATAAATAGGACATGCTGGAGGGACAGATTCATAACCCAGAGGCTCTCTTCACTCTGGAATAAAATCCCAGTCCAGGTTAGGCAGAGTTCCCTCATTGACTCTCTTCAAGAGGAATCTTGATGAGTGGATGGGAGATCATAGGTTTACCCCGGGTATCACTTCTGTGTCACTGTTAGACAGAGGCATAGTATACTAACCTTGAAAAAGGGCATAGCAAAATTCATTTAAAATGGGTGGCGAAAGCCAAACACACTCTGGCTAGGCTTATAAATGCCCTAGGGCAGATAGCCTAGTATGAACCTATGAACCTATTTGTCTACAAATTTATTTCTTAGAATGCTAGAAATTATACAAAATTAAAGAGTTCAATAAAATAGTTGCACCAGATATTAGGATTCATAGACTTCAGTGTCAGAATTAAGAAGCGTTCAGCCACTTGTGGTAAGTATACAACAAAAAGGGGCCTTTAACATGATCAAAGAAAATAGCCGTACAGAGACACATTAGCCATAATGATGAAAGACCACATTATAGGCTAACCTGAATGTCTCTAAATAGATTGATGATTACTGCAAGTTCTAACAAGCACTTTGGTGTGGTAATTACTGTCAGTGACCCATGCATTGCACTGGCACAGGCAAACCCACCTCATTCACTCACCCACACACAGCGCATTCTGGACACATGGACACATCCCCATACCTCTCAGCCACCCCTGCTGTCACAGAACATCTATGATTTAGCCTCTCATAATCTCCATTTCCCTAACAAGAAAGAATGTAGGCAACCAATTATGCTAGACATTAGCTTTAAAGAGTTATTTCTCATTTGTAGGTTCCTGCTGAAAACTTGTTGTTCTATTAACTTTTTCTGTGAGGCAAAGTAATATTTAAATTAAGATTTAAAACACTGTATTGGACACTTTATATTGACTCTAGGTGAGAGAGTATGTGTGTGTGTGTGTGTGTGTGTGTGTGTGTGTGTGTGTGTGTGTGTGTGTGTGTGTGTGTGTGTGTGTGTGTGTGTCTATGTGATATGGAAGAACAACCATGGCAGGGTTCTAGATGGTTGTCACTGTTAAAGTGACGCCCCAACCCCATTTACAAAAATGGGGAAAGGGGTTATGGCTGGATGGATTTAAAGTGTTCCTAATGTTTAGTAACCCCTTCCATATTACAGCTATTGGTCGTAGGCTTGCGGGAGTTGAGAGGTACAGTAGATAGATGTAGCACACCTGACCGCACACAGACACACACAGACACACAGACACACACACACACACACACACACACACACACACACACACACACACACACACACACACACACACACACACACACATCTATACAGACCCACATATACACACACTCTAACCCTATCTGTCCCCTAACTAACCCACCAGGCAAACACATACTCACCTGAGACCACTCATACCTCTGCATGCATGCGTACACACACACACACACACACACACACACACACACACACACACACACACACAAAATTGCAACCACAACCATAGACATACACACATGCACGCACACACCCCAACACTACCTGTCTACTAAACTCTTCCCACCTACCTCTAAAGCAACCTTACCCACCAAAAGTAATGAATGAATGCAAATTTTTGTCTGTGTTAATTAACATAGCAGGTGGTAGTGATCAGTTGCATAAATCATGTACTACAGGCATTTCCAGAACATGCCTCTTCCCCCCAAATGTCTCATTTACATTTGCATTAAGCCATATAGGAAGCCTGCTGTGGTGTTGCACCTCATTCAGTTAAAGCAGTACGGTAGGGCTGTCTCTGAATCAGAAATAGCTGCTGCCATTGGTAAACATTGGTTGTAACATTTCTGAATCCCAGGGTAGGACACATCTTCCTTTGAAAATAGTCACAGTCTCCAAAATGCCATTAATGAAACAGGGAACCATTTTTTCATAAGATGAGATGCATAGATCTTTTAAAGCAAGATCCATGCTAAAAGAAACAATAACCATGCCTTACAGTTTTCATATGACTACAGATATGAAATGGATTGGACACTTCAGATTTATAATACCAACAAAATTAGGTTAATATCTAATGTGGTATAGAGTCGAGAAATAATCTTGAATTGAATGGATGCATTTCTGAAAGAAACAAGTTATTTACGTACATTACAAATCAACTTCCATAGCCACAAAACTCACACAAATCAGGCATTTAAGTCAAACTGCCAAATTTCTATATCTGACAGCCATTTACTTATTTATGAAACATTTATTAACTGTATAGGGAGAACGTGTTCCGAGGACCCTTTTCAGCCACAACCCAGCCATATAAGCAGAGACGATACATAGGTTACATATTTTAATTGTATAAAATCGAAGAACCAAAAAACAATAACGATATTCAGGAAGCAACATACACAGAATCAATTCTAGCACATGACATACGTATCAAGTGCGTGAACCAGACCAACTTAATAGGTATCAAGTGCGTGAACCAGACCGACTTATGAGACAGCATAAGCATAATATGAGCAACAGAAAAGCATGATTAGAACGACAAAATGCCTTAACAATAATTATTTATTACAACACAACAAATATTATATCATGGATAGAATAAGCAAATCTGACATTTTTATTGTTTGACATTAAAACACCTATACTACTGAAATTATTAGATTTCTGTTTCTATCTTTACATGATGACATGAGAAAAAAAAGCAGGAAGTTTAAAGCTTATTTGTTTTACCAGTTAGATGATTCCTCCTAATTTCTGAATAAGATAAGTTCACTGTATTTGATTTAGAGTTTCTAAATTAGTCTTCCTATGCTGATATAAAATGTCATGACATGCCAATGAAAAAGTAAATTAAATATTACTAAAGACTACTGAATTGATGATTAAGGCCAAAGTATTATATTTCCACAATTTTGTTTCAGTAATGAAATAAAATATCTGTACGAGTAATGGTTCAAACTAAAAACATTTTAAATGAAAAATGCATAAATATTGATATAGTGTTATTAAAATTTAAAATACTATTACTTCCATTTCATTTAATGAAAATTAAAGCTATCTGTTCTATGTATATATTATACATTGTGGAGTTTTTCTCCCCAAGCCGCCACTGAAAATGGGTACCTTTGGCCCAGTGGACCTTCCCGGTAAACAAATGCCAATAAATAAATAAATAAACAAATAATTGCCAAGAAATTATATTTATTAGTGATGCTCAAACATTAATAACATTTGGCTAATTAAAATCCAGCCTGTTTATTCTGAATTATAACTAGTGCTACACAAAGACAAATTCTCCTTCTTAAGGCTATTTAAAGATGGTCTTATTATTTTTAATAGTTTTATTACGAAATGAAAGAAAGAATTACATGTTATAAAATACAGTATATTTACTTTCTGGTAATACCATATGCACACTGACAGTAAGTCATTCTCTAGAAAATATAACCTTTGATTCAGATCCTAAAGATCGTGCAATTTTATGCATAGCAACAGTCACATTTATTTCATATACTGTTTTTTTCCAAAATAAATAATTTAATGATTTTAAAGTTGTTACTTCAGATTTCTGTTTTTTTTTTTCTTTAATAAAATGTTTTAAGTAAATCAGTAGTTTACTACTTAAGTTACATGTTCCTTCCATTAAGTATGTGCACTATCTAAAGTAAAATATCACATTTTCCTGGTCACATAAGCTTATAAATTACAATAGTATGTACCTGCGCTGCTCATTTTATGAACAATTTTGACAAAATAAGCATTTATGAAGTGGAACATATATGCCTAAACATTTTATTCGCTGTACAACATACGCTAACCTTCAGACCACCCAGATCTCACTAAAAGTGAATACATGAAACTCATTCCAGAAAGCATGCTGCAAATCTCTGAGAAGAACCCATCTGAAGCCAACATAAAGACCTAGTTACAGCAGCTCAGGCAAGTAAAAGTAAACCTCCAAGATTAAATCCTGTAAATTGTTCTTCATCGATAAGGATATGTATTAATACCTGCAAATGGAGGAAAAACAGGCATCCCTGACTTACTCTACTGTTTTGGTTACAATACTAGGATGGTGTGCCACTAAATTTAACTGAAACTAATTCCTACTAAAATAAGTAATGACATTTATTACCTGATATTATAATCCATAGTAATAAAAGGTTTAAATAAAAACTGATTTAATGAATTGAAAACCTCTGTGATATCAGTATGGTATACAATGAACATTCTATTTTGCTCATTGTGCATATGGGTCTACCTGTTATTATCGAAAACCCACTTCACTGAACTTCTAAAAACTGGGATGACTTTGCTGAACACTCACTTGCACGAACTCTGGATCACCAGAATTTTCTTCAAAGTAACCACTTGGCCACCATGGTGAATTTTGCCTATTTCCCCAATGTAGTGACATCTCAGAATTGGTATATTTAGTTAGGAGTGTAGAGGCAAAGACCCCCCCCACTTGGGTGGGTTTGATTTGCTTTGGTTTGGTTATTTGGTGTTGGTGGCCAGGTAGTTACTCTCCCAGAGTAAAATTCTGGTGATCTGAGAGTTCGTGCAAGTAAGTGTTCAGTGAAGTCGTCCCGATTTGTAGTAGTTCAGTGAAGTGGGTTTTTCATAAATAACAGGTAGACCTGTACATGGGTCTACCTGTTATTATCAAAAACGCACTTCACCGAACTTCTAAAAACCAGAATGACTTTGCCGAAAACGTACTTGCACGAACTCTCAAGATCACTGGAATTTTACTCCGGGAAAGTAACCACTTGGCCACCATGGTGAACTTTGCCCTTTTCCCCACTGTAGTGTTATCTCAAAGTTGGTATATTTAGTTGGGATGGTGTGGGGTGGGGTGAAGTCCCCCCCACTTGGGTGGGTTTGATTTGCTTTGGTTTGGTTATTTTGTCGTGTTGGCCAAGTGGTTACTTTCCTGGTGTAAAATTCCAGTGAACAGAGAGTTCGTGCAAGTAAATGTTTAGTGAAGTCGTCCAAATTTTTGGAAGTTATGTGAAGTGGGTTTTCGATATCAGGTAGACCTGTGCATACATACTATTAATTTCTATAAATAAGCCATGCCATATTTGGAAATAAATAATAATAATAATAAGTCAGGGGAAAGTGGTTACAATTTATTAATAAAGAAAGCTCATACCTTATAATAAACAGTTATGACTGAAAAATGCTTAAATCTGGAAATTAAGCTGGCATTAGACACACTACCTGAAAAATAAGTGCAACTGCAAAGTAGCTGTACTTATTAGATCACATTAAAACCAATAAAAAATATTTAACAAGTAAAGAATACACTAATGCCTGAGCCCTACATCTTTCTTGATATATTCAGCTGTGATTAAAGATCTATTTAACTACCTTCATAAATGCAAAATTACCAACAGTCAAGTAGAGATTATTAAATACCCAAGAAACAATTCACTATTTGTCTCAAAGGAGAGCAAATCTTCTTCTTCTTCTTTCGGCTTTTTCCCGGTTAGGGGTCGGATCACCTTGTCCGCACATTGAATGGCAGTGGAGTTTTATGGTGTCGAGTTGCCAGCCCGGCGCCCAACCTTCCACAGAAGGCACACTCACACGCACACCTAGGGCCAATTTAGAGTGTCCAATCCACCTGCAGCATGTCTTTGGGATGTGGGAGGAAACCGGAGCACCCGGAGGAAACCCACGCGACCACAGGGAGGACATGCAGACTCCGCACAGAAGGCACCCGAGCCGAGGATCGAACCGGAGAACCTCTTGCTGTGAGGCGGCAATGCTAACCATTGCACCACCGTGGCCACCCTCTCAAAGGAGAGCAAATATTATTTAAAAATATACTAAGCTACTTTTTTTTTAATTTTAAGAGACATTTAAGTTACAGGTAGATATTATTGTTGCTTCTTTACCTGATTTAAAATTCAAAATTATGTGACCTTTAGGCATGGAATGTGCAAGTGACCACAAATCCATTGAGGAGAAAGTTGAACATTTTCAAAAACTTAGGTGCTCTAATGCCTGAATGTATTTTATAGAATGCTGAGAGTATCTGATCAGGCACTGATCAATGATGCATTACTGTTTTGAGTTTCATATATGATGCCAAAAGTAATTATAATCATGGAATTTAAAACTGAAGCAGTTATTGTTTGAAAAGGTTAATAACTGCAGCACAAAAAGGCAACATGCAGTGGCTAAAAGATGTCACTTCCTTGTCCTAACTTAAAATACAGTATCTCAATACATGTGTGGAATGGAATAAACAACCTATAAAATGAACAATTTTTCTATCTGCACTATGTACTTATACCAGACTTTGATTGTTTATAGTTTTTAAGCAAAAACAAATCTTTTTTCTATTAAAATACTATATCAAAGTTTCATCCATACTGTTTCCATCTGACATAAACCCATTCTGACACATTTTGTATTTTTATAAATACACAAAATCACTGCAATCTTTACTTAAAAATCCTCACCTCTGTTTCCTGTACTGTAATACATTTCCTATTGTTATAGGCTCTGCTTGTACTCTCTCACCTTCATTGTACTCTTGTTATTTACTTTTGTTTTATTCCTGCCTGTATTTCTGGGCTTTAGACTCAAATTAGTCCACTGAGATCAGGAATTTAACAGGATCAGGAATTTAACAGGGTCAACAAATTGAAAATAAATAAATAAAATAAAAATAAATACGTATATATATAAATAAATAAATAAATAAATAAATCTACAAACAATCACAACAGCAGAAAATGTAATTGATAACATGAAGTAAGCAGCTAAATTCTGAGCACATCGGTGATCGTGATCCTGTTATTCTGGCCACATCTGTGATTAGGATCCTGTTGTATTAGATGAATTACAGATATTACACTTCTGTATGACAAATATTGAGGCAATAACAGAAAGTGTCAAATACTGAAACAGCAGTGCACATTACGACTTTTTAACAGCCATACATCTGCAAGGTAAAGGGAAACTTTGCTGTTCTCATTAATAAATTAAATGTCATATTTTTTTTCCCGTTTCCCCAGGCAAACAATATATATCTATATGTGTGATGTAATATATTGTGAGAAGTCATGGTATATCATTCGCTACATGTATTGTAAGCTATACTAAGGGCCTTTCTATCATTAAAATGCAACCAGCATGAATTAGAATGAATAATAGTAATAAAGATAAGAGTCTATCTTACACGAACAGACTCAGAAAATTCCAGCTCTTCTCTGTCTCATATCATCTACTAAGAGACGATCTCTGCTTGACTTACAAAGCCATGTCTGACCCAGCTCTGTTAGAAATGCTACATCTAAAGAAATCTCAATCCCTCCGCACCACACGTTCCAGAGTCCTCAACCTCATTACCACAATCAACAGAACCTACTGGAGGGACAGGTTCATAACCTAGAGACTGCCCATGGTCAGCAATAGACTTCCCATGTATGTCAAGTAGAGCACCTCACTGGCCCTCTTCAAGAGAAATCTTGATGAGTGGATGAGAAATAAAAAATTCACCCTGGGGATCACTCCAGTGGCTGTACTTGATAGAGGCACTGACCTATGAACCTATGTATGTTTATAAAAAAGACATTCAATGCAGGGGACCCATGCCTCCTGAGCTAACCATGGGGCTCCTCCCATACTCTTGACCTGCAAATATACCACTGCCAAAGGTAATACATCACTGAGTAGGGATAAAACTACAAAACTTGGAATTAATTACTGGTAACTCACAATTCCATAGTCCTATAAATTCATGGGAACACTATTCAGTCCCACAAGATGCATCTTGGTTTGTATGGTATTGTCTCGTGTTTTTAGTAGAACCACAATCGGCCTACAGGGGTCACCACTAACACTTGATAGCACTAATGTTGATTTTGTCACATTAAAGTAGACAAGAAAATACGGCCGATTGTGTCTCATGTCACCTCAAGGAGACTGGCAAAAAAAAAAACCCCTGAATAGCCCTGTGGGTTCCAGAAGCCAAATGATCGTAAGCAGAGTTGCAGCAAGCATGGGGTAAAAGGAGTGGGAGGCAAATTGGCCTGGTTGCAAGCTTTTGGGGGAACAAATAGAGAAGGAGATGATCATCCCCTGAAAGCAGTAGCCTTAGTTATTTAAGCAGCCGCATGATTACACAGTTTGCGTAAAAAAAAAATAAAAATAAATTGGAGCAAGGCCCAATTATGGCTCTGTGCTATAATTTAGTAAAAGGAGTTTGCAATGGTGATACAAATAGCTTATAATGAATGCATACTAAACAGCTCTTTGCTGGTCTTAATCATCCCCTGAAAGTAGTACAAAAGTAGGTATAATCATTTAAGCAGCCAAGATTGAAAGGTTGCTTAAGTTACATCATGTGTAGGAAGTTGCAGTAAGGAGTTAACTGTATTTATTTGCTACAGTTTATCAAAAGGTGTTAGTAAAAGTGTTGCAAATAGTTATGATGCATGTTAACATAACAGCTGTTTTCCGATTCTGATTACCTTCTGACAACAGTAAACCAGTTGAAGTAATCATTTAAGCAGCTTCACTGCATGCTAGAACTTATTTCAGATCTGCTATAATGTGTCGAATTACATATTACTCTCTGTTATAGTGGTAATCGCCCATATGACGTAAGTTGTCTTTGCCTGTTTCTTTTTATTATTACTAATGGTTGAGCAATCTATCATTATGGATCATGTATTCTGTTTCAGACTGATCCTAAAAATAGCTCATGGGGATCAGATTCTCTACCCTGGTTAACAAATTAATTAATTAATTAATTAATTAATAACAATATGCATAAGAAGCTACTTTAGCTTCTTGCTACAGATTAGCAGAAAGTTGTTATAAAACTGCTACAAATAGCTATTATTCATCATAGCAAACATGATATGTTTGCTATTTTTTTTTTTGCTCCACAACACTGGCCTGGGTGTACGGTGGTCACCAAAATTGATGTGCCCTGGGTGCTACATCTGTGTGGTATACATCAAGAGATTTGACTCTGCTGTACAGAAGTCTGGTAGGTTAAAGGGGAAGTAGGATAAGGTCAGAGTTGGTGAAAGGAGTATGAGGAGGTAGCTATGGTGCAGCAAACACAAGATAGTGGAGATGTGTGATGCATCGTTTACACTACAGGTATCTGTTAGGGTTCCTCACATACTATTGTTCGGCACTACTCTACTCAGGAACTGAGAACACAAGGTGACAAGAGGAAGCAGCAGGCTGTGATGTAGAAATGAATTACAGTGTATGGAGCACTGTGATTATGCTACAAAAATGGAAAAAACAAACCTGTAATGTGCTTCTGTAACAATTGTTACACACCCCCTAATCATTGTTATGATCAGGTCTCACTGAAGGGACATTCCTTTACTCTGAACAGTCCTTGAATATATTACATATAAAACTCTCAGTGCAAAAAATCTGGACAAAGCTGAAAATAATTGGGAGATAAATGCACAAGACTAGGGACAGATTTTAAATATTGCTCTTATAAACTTAGAAAGTTGTTGGAATAAAACATTTTGCATTAGCATGCAATTTCCAAAGGATATGAAGTCTTAAACTTAAATGCCTTTCATTTAATGACTTCAATACTCAGTGATTTATCAGAAAACCACAGATTTTATGAGCAACAGAAAACATGAAGCTAAAATTTGGAAATTCTGTGAAAATCTGGCAGTTGACAAGTATGTTCATATTTTCTGTTCACAAAATTTTACAGATATCAGTCTGGAAGTAAATTAATTAAAACTACCCCAAACTTTTTCCCCAATTATACTTACAGGCTATTTGTGTAATAGCAATTGCTAAGTTACTTACTGGTTTCAAAATTGGTGGAACACTTTGTATTTTTTTTCTTTTGTAACTGGTAACACATGGAGTTGATAAAACTCCATGCACTACAAAGAGTTATGACTAGGTTTCACAAATCCTGAACAACTGTGTGTTCTCAACATGGATGCCAAAGATTCACCTCTCAAGCTGAACTTCTTATCATCCATGTATCAAACACAAAACATGGTTATGATCTGAGACCTGATCCTAACCCTCTATATTCAGTGTATTCCTTAGGCATTCCTAAGGCACGACCTTTGAACTCTGTTATACAGAACCTCATATCATCATTGGGAGGGGTTGGCCTAAGGAGGATCAGAAGATGTACAGAGTATCATCACAAAGGAGGCACCTGTATATCAGTGCTAATAGGTACAAGATTGGTCGCTTTAATATAAAGAAACTGAGGAAGACTTCATCTTCTTCTTCTTCTTATGGAGGGGTGGGGTGGATGAAGTTGAGGAAGATGGTGAGAAAGTAGGAACCCAACAATGGCCCACTTATCAGAAAAGGAATGATAGCTTCCACTGAGTGCAGCAGGTTTGCTAACAATAATGACTGTTGTCCAGTTGAGCAGCACGTATGTACAGTGGGAAGCCAGTCCTTTCATTATAAGCACTAGTGAGACCCATCTAGCCATATGTCTGAACTGCTATGATTCCAGCATACAGCTACCATTTTTTATGCTCTGATTTTTTTGTTGCTCCTCTCAGAGTTATTGATTTCCTTCATAAAGTTACACCCGTTGAAAGGTACAAATAAATTAAATAAGCCTATACAAAGGCTCTCTGTCTCTAAGCACACATGGTGTACTGTTTGAAGACCTTCTTTTCTGAAAGATAAGAGTTCCTCTTTCTAACCCTAACATATGACTTTTAATGTTGAGAGGTATACAGAGTACTACAGCTAGTTCTGGCAGCTTTATCTGAGGATGTACATCAGGACAGTGGGCAGGGTGGCAAACAAGGACACGTTAGCTCAGTGGTAGGGGGCACAGAATAAGAGGGCAACTTAGAACTTTATACAGCCTGAATGACAGAAAGACACAGTCATGTTACAGAATCAAAAAGGGAAGCTGATGAGGACCAAACCAATAGAAAGAAGTTGCCAGCTAGAAGACTGCTGCATGATCCAGGTTCAAGGCCAAGATGCAGAGAAATTCTATTAAAGAAATTGTGGTGCAGACAGACAGCTTCTTGCTCTTGATGGTGCTGGACAGATTCCAAGGAGAAATTGTCAGAAATGGGTGAGATAGAGAAAAAAGACAGGGAGAAGGGAATGTGTGGCTAGGTATACAGCAGCTAACTGCACAGGCAGGCTAGCTTCCATTAGTTTTACTACAACATTCCTTTACAATGGCTGCTATAACAATCTATACCTTGAACAAAGCTGAACTGAAAAAAAAAATGTGCAAGTATAATTGTTTATGGGCACTTTTCTGGGGAATGCATTCATTTATGGGCACTTTTCTGGAGAATATTAGTTTATAGGCACTTTTCTGGGAAGCACTGTTTTCTGGGAGTGTATTAGTTTATGGGCACTTTTCTGGGGAATATATCAGTTTATTGATTGTTTTCTGGGGAGTGTATTAGTTTATGGGCTGTTTTCTGGGAGTGTATTAGCTTATGGGCTGTTTTCTGGAGATTGTATTAGTTTATGGGCTGTGGTAAGATGAGACTAGTAGAGGTAGTTTGTAAGTTTTGGCCTGTTAAGTCTTTTTAGAGCTGTGCAGTGGTGGGTTTTATGGTGGTTGTTAGTTTTTTTGTGATTTTGTTATAGGTCATCTCTAGTTTCTTTTTTAATGGTTGTGATAAGGTTTGTAAGGATGGGAGAGGCGTAAATAGGGATGAGAACTGGTATATTTATGCTATGGTTTTCCTGGAGGGATCACTAAGGACATTTCTGGCTGTGTAGAGGGATCCTAATTTCCAGTTTGTCTTTTTAATGGCTAGGAGTAGGTGTTGGTCATAACTGACACTATCATTAAGTAATACTCCTAGGAGTTTGGATTTTTGTTTTACACCTTCTATTTTAGCTTTATTGGCAAATAGAATATGGAATGATTGTTTCTGAATGGCGTAGTCTACAGAGGTGTAAAGCATTTTTTTAGCATTTAGGAGCAATTCTGAATTATGTAGCCAGGATTCAACAGCAAGAAAGGCCTACTGGGTGTTGCCCTGTAGAGAAGTTTATGTTTGAGCTGTGCAGATGAGTGTGGCATCATCTGAGCACTGTACCAGGTTAGCTTGTTTAATGGTGGCATGTAGTTATTGATAAAGGTATTGAAGAGTAGGGGGACTAGAATGAATCCCTGAGGGACACCAATTGACTGAGAAAATCAAAATAGTCTTGTTGCCATTTCACAGCTTGTTTCCTATTGGATACCAGGTTAATGATGGGGTATTGAGGCCTGGAGAGGCTAGCTCCTGGGGGAAGCTTTGGTATGCTGCTGTACTGAATGCTTTTGGCAGGTCTAGGAAGACTGTTGAGACTTACTTTCCACTGTTTCTGAGAAAATTAACAGTATTTGTGAAGTTTGAAGGGCAGTAGTGTTGCTGTGTTCAGGTTGAAAGTCATGTTGAGTGGAGAGAGTAGGTTGTGGTTGGTGAGGTTATTTGAGTAGCTGGGTGTGTATACCTTTTTCTACTATCTTGGATAGCAGTGGGAGAAAAGCAATTGGGCTATAGCTGGTAAGGTCCATAAAATTCTGCTTTTACAGAGGGGTATAATGTATGAAAATTTCCAGGTGTTGAGGACAAGTTTCATGTACGGATCTATTAATTAATAGGGAGACAGGTGTTATTAAAGCCTCTACTTCTATTTTTAGGAACTCCGCTGGTAACATGCCAGCAACCAAGGTGGTTTGTTTCAGCTTTAGTAGTTATTTTTTTCAAGTTTAAAGAGTATCTTGGTGGTGGTATGAGGTTGGGGAATAGTGAGGGGAAAGGGCATTTTTGCTTGGTTACCGCCAAGACAGAGTTTATACAGTGCATACTGAACTGAGTTGCTGTGTTACCTGGGTGGCTAGTTGTTATGGGGGGGGGGGGTTAGGGGGTTAGAGGTTTGTCTAGGGTTGGGCAGTGACTTTAAGAACTGCCAGAAAAGTGTGGGGTTATTTTGGTGGGAATTTTGTAGGTCAGTACAATGTACTTTTTTGTCAGTAAGTATGTGTTTTTTTGTGAAATTCTAGTGATGCCTATAATTTTATAGACTTGTTTGGGTTTTATTCTTTGTGTATATGGTCTCCTTTTTGTAAATGGCTATGTGGTAGTCTTGGTTAGCTAGGGTGCTGGGATAGATTTAGCTCATTTATTTCTGAATGGGGCTTGTTTGTTCAGTATGGTAAGGATGATATGGCTAAAGTGAGTAACTGCTTTATCTAGTGGTAATGTTTTATTGCTTTAGGGTTATTGTAAAGAGTTTGGGGTTGAAATTATGCAAATTTTGGATGTGTTTGTATGGACTCATTACATCTGAGTGATGCCTCCAGGTGCATCTGCAGTTAACTCCTACTGAAGCCTCTAGGAGTCAAATATTGCTTGTTCATATTTGCATCAATAATTCCAAAACCATGCTATGTACACAGTTTTAAAAGATTTCATCTTAAAGCTTACACAATAGCAAACTCAACTGCATTAATATTTGACCTCTGTCTAGTGCAGGTAAATAGAAATTAACTGTTGCTTTTATATTAATTTATGTAGATATAATTTTCACATTTTTCTAAATATTTCAACAGCCAAGTAACATGGACCGAACTCCTTAGCCTCACAAGAAAGCTCTCAGCTACATGAATAAAATGCTATTGACAGTATGTGTGTAACTTGATTGGTTGCTATAATAAACATAACCGTTACTGTGTTTACTGTGACTTATAAAATTCAGTTTAAGACCTAGAACCTAAAGGATACTGCCGCTATACAAACAGTATGCACTGAAGGGTTTGCCATTTATACTTCTTTCATAACCACTATGGTTTCAGAGATATGAACATTTGTTCGAAATGAGAAGACATAATTTGACAACAGCATATCCTATACTCCTTTCAAGTTTTAGGGGCACTTTCCATTCTGCCTTCAACCTTCATCTTTAGTTCCCTGAAGACTCCTCTTCAGAACCCTCTCAGAGGTCAGGAATCAGACTCTGCTGAGAAGCAGTCGCCATGATACACTCGTAAAAGAAGCCATCACTTATGAGTTACATGGACAGTTGCCCCATTCTGGTCCTCATGTCTGCTTTAGACCTGAAGTCTCCATTTTCCACCCCCAAGACTCACCTTCTATCAAACAAAAAAAAAAAAAAACACTGCAGTACTTTTTTTTTTTTTGCACAGAGGAACACACTGAAATGTTCACAATAGCCACTCACAATGGCATAAAGAGAACATGTGAGCTAACCAAAGACAGTAACTGGAAGTCAGGATTGAACTACAGACCCTGGAACTGTGAATTT
The DNA here is from genome assembly GCF_019279795.1 of Protopterus annectens. Lineage (NCBI taxonomy): Eukaryota > Metazoa > Chordata > Ceratodontiformes > Protopteridae > Protopterus > Protopterus annectens. The sequence continues at coordinate 1,816,054,279 of NC_056741.1, read as the reverse complement.
GACAGTATCATTCTGACACTGGCAGGCCTCTAAACTGCTTGCTTTACATCTGTATTTAAACCTGCAGCACAATAAGGACACCATTTTAGTACCATTCTTGTTTTTCTGCAGACTAACTTCTTTCTCTGTGCTACAGAGCAAACAGATGGATTAGAACCCCACCATTTCCATTTCACCTTCCCTACAGCATCATTACTGCATAATTATTCATCCACCCATCCTGAATCCCTTGTCACATTTTTGCACATGGGGTCAGGGTGTCTCTTCAACAGTGACAGTCATCTAGAGCCAAGATTTACAATACTGGAAGGCTGGCCCTGCCACATACTGCATGATTATGTTTCCACAAAATGATATGGGATGTACAACTCACCTTTCCATCCACATTTCCTACAAAAAAGTGACTGTTTACTAAATACGTTTAAGGTTATTATGTTGCAAAGAACACACTGGTATGTTAAACATAATCCTAGGCTTCCTAGTCACAGATAAAAGTCCCCCATATGACACCCCCAGTCTTTGACATCAAATGTTAGGTCAGGAGGAAGGAGGAGTAGAGGGAAAAATGATTGTACATGATGCTCAGAAATTATCCCCCCACCCCACCACCACAAAAAGAATATTCTGGTGTCCATCAGGTGCAAGACAGAAGTTCCATCTGTCATGCCTTACTTACATCTACATCAAAAGCAATGGCATGCATTATTCCCACCAACATTAAAAATAATCACTTGAATGCAAACAGTAAAACACAATCTTCCTCTTACAACAAACAGAAATATTTTGTAATGCTGTTTTTGTGAAGCAGTTTAAACAGTGGTGCTTCCAACATTATCACCTTTTGAAAATGAACTCTCAGTACCAATTAATTAATGTTTTCTACTAAATATACATCCATTTATATGAACAGGTAATATTTACAGACACCTACCCACACAAGTTCACATATATTCAGTCACTGACTTGCAGTTTTTATTTTGAACAACAGAGGGCACTGCCTTCCAATCCATGTAGTTAAAGTCTTTATTTCTATAGTATCTCACAATGAAATAGTTAAATTCAGTCAAACATCAAGGCTGTGTAAAACCTGCATATATAAACCATTTATCTACTTATTTCCTGATATATGTGCTAATTTTTCTGCCATACATGGGAAGCGTGCTGTCTAACAACAGTGGAACAATGAACGAAGGGAGTGACAAAAAAGAACACTTTTTTTATATACATTTTTTATTTTCGTGATTGCATATTTAAGCTTTCATAATTCAGTCAGTGCACTCCATTTGTCAGACATTTCCAGTCATCTAGCTCCTGCCTTCTAAAGCACCTGAATAGTTTCAGCACTGTTTCTCAGCAATGTCCTCATCCCCAAAACGCAATCTTTAAAATGCTCAACTGTAACAGAATATCCGAGTATACGAGCACAATGCACACAAAGCCAGATTGCCTGCTACACTGGAAGACATGATGCCGTATTACAAAGCTGAGCTGCTAGGAAGATGAACGTGAAACACATTTTACTGACAGATAAGAATCAGTTTGCCTACTTAGTGGGCTCATTTTCCCTTGAAGATTAGCTCCAGATCCTGCTTAACCAGTAGCTTTTTAACCAGTAGCTTCTTTTCCACAACCCTTCAAAACAGCAGTCTTCTCCAAGCTTCTGCAGAATATCTCTTATATTTTGAAGAAACTCCCTCTTCAAGAATATGGTTTCAATCATCCACCACTCATTCTGTAAAAACAAGCCTAATTATCTCTCCCTCCAGCCATCTATCTTGTAATCTCAGAATGTGTAGTACTGATCCTGTTTAGCTTTCCTTTCCTTTCCTTTTTTTTTTTTTTTGCATGGGAGTGGTGTTTATTTGCACTCTAAATTCTACTGGGATACTTAAAACTTTCAGTAGTATATCCCTTGTCTTTTTCTCTATGCTGTATAGGGTCATAGGAGATTACTAGGCTAACAGCTCATAAGGGCCCTTAAAGCCTAGCCAATATAATTTGATTTTCCCCAATAAATAGCCTCTAGGGGCAAGAAGATGGGATGGATGTGTGCCTGTGCATTGAGTATCTTACAGATTGCCCCTGTCCATAAGGAACATAGGCACTACCCCAGCTGTGAATTTGTGATTCCCCATCCATTTATCCAAACTGCATTTGAAAAGGGCTAGGGAAGGGCCCTGCTTAATGGGAATAGGAAGCCTGTTCTAAAGAAGGGGCAATCTCTTAGACACATATTTGTCTCTCCAGCATGTTTTCTTTGAGTCGCTGACTAAGTTTAGATCCCTTGATCAGGTGACCCTTGTGTTGTTTGACTTGCAAATGTGTAGTAGCTCCATCTGGGCTGGATTTGTGAGTGCCTTATAGGTCAGGCATAGGTCACCTTTAACTGTCAGTAGGACACAGAGTAAAGGAATAGGGCTTTTAATCTATACGCATAGTGCATGTTGTTGACACTGAATGTTCTAAGTGTCTAGTCAAGTACATGCCAAATGACACTCTGTACTCAATTATTGACCTAATGAGGGCTGAGTACAGCAGGACTATAATTTCCTTGGATCTGGATGCCATATCTTCACTACTGTGGACACATTGTGGTCAAAGTTCAGGCTACTATCTATCTGTGTGCTTAAATCTCACACCTCTTGAGTGTATTCTAAAGGGGGTGCTATTGTAGTTGTAATTTGCAAGGGTATTTGACTTCCCAAATGGTATGACAATGCATTTTTTTGTTGCATTTAGTTTTAAGCCATGGTTGCCTTGACTTCAGCAAAGTATATTCTGAACAGGAGTGGGCCCAGTACTGAACCCTGTGTCACACCACTAGTAACTGGACTCTTGCTGGATCTGGATTCATCCGCTTTAACCACATGTTTCCTGTCAGTGAGCCACTTGGCTATCCACCTGGTGACATAGAAATGTATACCCAGTCTTGTGAGTTTATTTATAATACCGGAGCGGGGAATTGTGTCAAATGCCTTGGCCAGGTCATGGTAGACGGTATGTACTGTTTTATTCTCATCCATGGCCTTAGTGACTTTCTGAAAGAAATCCATCAGATTCAATAGACATGATCTGCCCTTGCAAAGCTGAATCGGGTCAGGTCCAGTGTTTGGAGGTCTGCTATGTCATTATTTATCAGGTCCATGATTATTCTTTACATGGCCTTACATATAAGACTAATCAAACTTATTGGTCTGTAATTTCCTGGGTCAATAGATGGTCTCCCTTTATGCAGAAGGATGACTGTTGCTGTCCATCACTCTATCAGGACAAAGCCAGTCCAGAGGCTGTGGTTAAATTGAGATCCTAATGAGCCTGGTAAGCCTTGATGTAAACTGTTTAAGAGGCAGCCTGGTATATTGTCAGGCCACATTGAAGCTGTGTTTTTAGCTTCAGAGAGCACAGTGGCAACCTGTTCTTTGATGATAACTGGCAGTGGAGTGGTGGATGATATTTCTTGGGGAAGAACTGGGGGGAGGTGAAATTTCAACTAATTTGCCAGCCATCAGATTTGTTATATCTTCTGGCTGAATATAGATGATGCTATCTACAACTAATACCGCACACTGTTGTCTGTTGACCAGAAGACTGCGGACATAACTGAAAAATGTCTTATGGTCATCCTTAGCTTTGTAGGCTATTTTTACCTCAACATCTTCTTTCAGAGATGTGACTAGTTCCCTGATTCACTTCTTTAGACTGAGGGACTTATTGCTTTGTTGTACACATCCCCTATTACTTCAGGATTTTCTTTCTTCTGTTGTACAACCTATTACTATCAGAGGGTCCACCAAGCTGTTTTTTTTTTTTTTTTTTTTTTTTTTGTGGTTTGCATGGGTTTATTTTGGTCTGGTACTGCATTTTCTATGTAGTTGTTTATATGATCATGCAGGGCTTTTATGTATGCCTTTGCATAGTTTCTGTGTCTTCTGATTTGGGGGAGCTTAGAAATTAGTTATGCTGTCCCTTAATAGGAGTAATTTACGTTAGAGAAGTTCTTGAAGTTTTTGGGGTTAGGTGGGGGGACTAGTTTTACCTTTATTTCAAGGTAAACCGCTTTGTGATCTGATGTTACCAGTGAGGACATAACACTAGGGGGGTGTAGTAGTCTCCCATACTTGTGAGTCCCAGATGTAGGATATTTGTTCCCTTAGTGGGAGTACAGACTAGCTGCTCCAAGGCATTTCAGTTTACAAAGTCACTAAATCTTTGGGCCTGCATGTTAGTGGTCAAGTAAGCCTCACAGTTAATGGAGGGTAGTTAAAATCACCCATGATTAAGGTATTGGGTTGTATGGTGAGTGATTCTAGTAACTTCAGGTATGATGTATGGGTTTCCTGGTTCATAGTGGGGGACCTGTAGCTAGCAAAAATATGGTAATGGATTTTTCCCATGGTTAGTTGGACATAGAGTAGCTGAAGCATGTCATATTGTTTGACCAGCCTTCAGGTGTGTTTATCCTTTATGCAGATAGATGCCCCTCCACCTTTTGCTCTTTCGTGTTCAGTGGGTGGTTGGAATGTATGAAAGGCATCATGGTCATGCACTGCCAGAGTGCTTTCCATGGCGTTGAACCATATTTCAGTAACTGCACAGACATCAGCATTCTCCAGGTTGAGGAGAGGTTCCGGGGAATGCAGTTTCTTGCTGAGGTTCCTAGCATTAACAGCAGTAACACCTTTAGCTTGTCCTGAGTAGTTTTTGCTTTGTTGGAAGGTTAGTCTGTTTGGTAATTACTAAACAAAGGCACTACAGGGGTGGATAACGTTTTTGCCAATATCTGAAAGCCTAGAGGTGACAGGTGAAGACCATCCCTGGCAAAGTAATGTGGCCTATCAACCATGTCCTCCCATGATGACAAGTATTGGACCCCTTTGAAATGACACCAGCAGCTAAGCCAATTGTTACAGTTGATCATTTTCTGCTGTTATTGTGGAATCATCACTGGAGACAGTAGAATGCTGCTCAATGCTAGGCTCATACCTGCCTGTGACACATATTCTGAGAGCTCAATCATGTCTCTCTTCATGTAGTCCAAGGAGGTACATCTCAGGTCATTCACGTCCACATGGACTATGACTGACTCATACTTGTACTTAGGGGTAAGTGACCTGAGTGCTTGCATGATCTGATGAATACTGGGCCCTGACAGGCAACAAACTGTAACCCTCCCCTTATCCGGCCTGGAAAGAGGCACATCAATGAGTCTCACAATAGAGATTCCTATGACCATAATACTGGATCATGGAGTGTTTTGCCTTATGGGCTTGGAAGTTGAAGCAAAATGCGATGTGGCTTTATGTGTTGTGATGGGAATTCTCTTGTTTGGGTACATGCAGAGTTTCTGAGGACTAAACCTGAGAGGCCTTTGAGGCTTGAGTAAGTTACATGCAAGCGCCTCCATATATGTGGGTCTATATGTGTGATCATTTGTGGTATGGTGAGTGATTTGTGTGAGTCACTGACAACTGACAACCTGTTTGCTGCTTTTTGTCTCTGTATGTGAGAGTCTAGCCTCCAATATCAAAGTGTAACTACATCTCTCACATATTGTATTTGTCTGTTCAAGAATTAAGTGGTTATCAATGTACAAAACGCGATTGTTATAATACCTCAGGATACCCATGTCCACCAAGTTGGATGCAAAAATAGCAGGAAAATGGCCATCCATGGTTGTATGTCCTAATATGTACTTGAAAGGATAGGAGTCGAGGGTGTTAGTAACTGGATGAGGGAGGGGCATTTAGGTGGTATAGGGGTGTTTAGGTGGTATAGGGGTGTTTAGGTGGTACAGGGGTGTTTAGGTGGTATAGGGGTGTTTAGGTGGTATAATCTGCAGTTAACCTAACCAGTGATGCTGCCCAGCACCATAACAGATGTTCTCTGAACAGCAATAGTCCTGGGTGCTACAATAAGGTAACAAAAGAAAAAACGAACTGAGTAGCATAATAGTTTAATCACAAGAACAAAGCTTTCAGGTTAAAAACCCTTCATCAGCATTTTTAACCTGAAAGCTTTGTTCTTGTGATTAAACTATTATGCTACTCAGTTCATTTTTTCTTTTGTTGCGTTTTTGTTCGAGATGTGTTTCACTTAAATCCGTGATTGATTTGATTGCTACAATAAGGTAACTAGCATAGTAAACTTTCACAGTATAATGAATATAAGCAATGTTTCCAGATGATTGCATCTGTACTGACACAGTGAGCAGCTCCATGCAAGTGTCAAATTTATACCAGCACTGAAAATACAGAAAACTGTCTGAGCCCTCTAGCCAGTGCAACAACACTTAGAGCCCTTTTGTGTGCTTCCCAACTCAGACAGACCAGGTAAACACCTACTGCTAGTATATGAATAGTCCCAGTCCTTCTAATGTAAAAGCACAGTAGTGTGTGTCTGGAGTGAAATGCTGCAACAAACAAACAAAGATACAGATACAGCCAGTCCTTTAATGGTTTCCAGCACACTGTTTTGTTGCCATCCTCTACATTGTGACTGCTCTTTCTGCATCCTTGAGAAGATGGGATCTTCAGAGCACCACACAATACTTTTTATGGGTGATTCAACTGTCTATAACAAATGGCAACATCTTGTTCTCTTCTGACGTTCTTCTTCTTATGTAACCAACATAGCTCCTCGTGTATACCTGTGACTTATCGTTTTCTTTTGCTTTACTTCTGAGATATGTTTTTTTGAATTTTGTTTGCTGAAGTTAAGACAGCATTTTAAACCTCTAATCATGCCGACTCCATTTTTATCATTTTACACTTTCCTGTTTATCAATGCAGTGGTATAGTTTTAAGTCATCACAAAAAATACCTGCTTTCCTAATGCAAGGACAGTAATAAGTTCAGTACTGCTTCCTATGTTACCCCAACTGGTAACTTATCATTCACCTGAATGGAATATTTGTACCTTGACCCTTTGTGACAATGTCTACTAAAGGTTTTGTCCATCTTACTACCCTAGGACCCATTACAAACCTATTTTATCTGCTCGCTAATCTCATGTGTGGTACAATTACAAATGCTTTGCTGCTGTTAAATAGTCCACGACTTGTGCCCTGGTTACTCAGTCAAAGGATTCTGTTAGATTTAGATCATACCCCCACCTGGAATATAATGACGATAAAATTAACACCAAAAGAAAACAGGTTTCTCAACTTGTCTTTTCAGCCACAATGTTTACTTTCTCAACTGGGACCTCGACAATTTCTTAGTTGCATGATGGAATCCCATCTGCAAGACAGAGAAACTCATTTGCTCACTCTCATAAAAACAAATTAAAAAAAAAAGTTTGAGACTGCAATGCACTCTTTTGGGGACTTTTTCCTTTCCCAAAGTTGTAAAACAGTGGAGATTGTTTATATAATTTTAGGGGTATAGGGGACTGTTAAACAAAATATTTGTAAAGTGCATGAGCAATAAATATTATTTAAATTCAAATATAAAATATGTCGGCGCTAAAGTGCCCACTTATAATGTCAGTCAGCCAAGTAAAATGGAATTGGTGTTTCTTAATAAACAAAGGCTTTTGGGTCCTGAATCTGGCCCAGATTTGCTGCATCATTCAAAGTGAGTTCTTATTTCCTCGGCCAAGCCACCTTCTGCATTTCTGTGTCGATTTTATAAATGCCAACAGCACAGTCTATTTCTAGAAAAGGAAAATGCAGCAGCCATCAAAACAGAAATAAAAGTTCAATATATTTACAGCGACTGTGCAGAGCATACCTCATATTAGGTTTATATACAGACTTCTTGATTCTGTTACATACTCTCAGGTCTTCTGCTCAAGCCACTGCTACCAGCAGTGCAGAGACCTACTTTACTGGTCTCTCAGGAGCACAAAAACACTCTCTTTAAAAGCTGTACATCAGTTTATGGAGCTCTTATAGAGTGACAGATCAAAGGCCATTGCTTTAAGAGTTCGTACAAATGGACAACTATAAACTAAGAATGTCATGTCCTCATGCTAGGGCCAAAGCAACATCAGTAAATCTGCAAGGATTTATACAGACTTACTGGTTAAATGCTATCGATGAGAGAAGTTAATAAGAACCTTGGCTAATTTACTGCAGTGGATGCTTTTAACATATTAAGATGGCCTCAGAGAACAGGAGAGAGGACTGGACTTCTTTAGGCACATTAAAAATCCAAATGACCACTAGAACAGACAACAACAGTGCACATATAAGGAGAAAAAAGTATCAGTCTGCAAATTTAAAGGATAAATACAACCGGCATACACCAAATAACATCACATTAAAGGAACTATTAAAACGCAATTAAAGGTTCATAAAGCTCAGAATAACAACAGATTTGGGAGGGATTGTGTGAAAATATCTGCAGGCTTAAAATGATTAAAAAAAGCAGATTTATTACCTGAATAACTGAAATAATTATTTTAAGGGTAGCCCTCTGAACTGCAAATTTAAATGGCAAATTGCTTTAGTTATTTGACTCTCTTAGCTGACAACAGTGATATAACATGACACTACAAATGGAATTGAGAGCATGGACCCATGTTTGACCTTATAATACCATAATCAGTAAAGTAATTTGTTTTTAATTAAACTAATTCCATTGCTAGCTCAGAAGACAGGTGACAATACTGTGCAAAAACAACTGCACACTGACAACCCACAAAGAAAACATGAACAATATATACATCTATATACTAAGTGAAACTTGTTTACAATGTCCTCATCGGGAGCTTTTTAAGCTAAGTACACACCAGCACTATAAGGCAGGGTATCACAGACCCTAATCATACAGACTGCATGTTTTATCAGCAGAACAAACACAACTGCAACATCAGCTTATTCTTTATAGAACCATTCGAGTTACAAGGTAGTATTTTTGCAGTCCTGTAACACAGGTGTTTTTTGCAAAGACTGCATCCTTGCTTCTTTCTTCTCTTCACCTATAACTCTTCTCTCCTCAACTCTGTTACCAACTATTACCTTTGTCTTCATCCACCCTATCTTCTTCCTCTGCCTCTCAAGTTTTTTTACCACTAATTTCATTTATATCTCAAAATTAAATTGACCTTTTGCTTTACACCCTTTGTAAATAACATCATCACATCTGTCCTATTGCATAGTTATTTAACTATGTCTGCAGATAATATAATCAGTATAAGAAACCTTACTACTTTGTGTATAGCTACTATCTTATCTATTTTGACATTGTACATTTTATTTTAATTGTATTCAATCTAATATAATGTTGATATTGTATAACTTAAAAGATCTTGTCTGCACTGCATGTACTGAAGCTTTTCTCCCAGGTCCACCACTGAAAAGGGGCCTTTGTGTCCAGCCAGGTTTCCTTGGTCAACAGATGTAAAATAAACAAATAATAAATTGCTTCCTGCATTCAGATTTTCAAATTCAAATTAAGTGCTATTTTATTAAAGCACTAGTATAGAAGGAAAAAACAAACAGATAAAAATAAATTTGGCTGGAAATTAAAGCAGAAAATGGTATGAACAAAATAGTAACTGATAGGCAAAAAAATATTTAGTCTTTAGTAACCGTTTAAAACCAGCCAGCAAGGTGACTATCTCCACAGCGGAGGAAGGTTCAAGAGTGGTGCCTAATAAAAAGTACTAGGAAACTAGAGGATTCTAAAAAGAAGTATTGAATCTGTTGCATAGTCTAGACCTTCAAGATGGGAAAATTGCCTCCATTTACACTCAAGCCTTGACCATGTTCTCCTCAGAGTATGAAGATTATAGTCAAACCAAGACTCGTAGAATGATATGGACATGACATACAAGAGATGGGGAAAACAAATCAACAAACAACCTTACAGTTTTATTTTAGGCTGCAAGCAGTTCACTTGCTACCCCACTGCTGGGAACCGATGAAAATAAGCAAGTTGATAAACTATTACAGAATTTAAATTCCTACATCCCATCTCAAGATGGGAGGTGGGGGTGGGGCTGTAACTAGGAAATGGTAAGCAAATACTGGATGAGGTGATCAGAGCAAGAGATGGTTCCCTTACCATGAGTGAAGCTAAAACACCAAAATGGAATGTTGAGAGTAGGGCCTAGTCGGTGAGTGACAGAGGAAATAGCCTCAGTAAAGCCTAATACAATGTAATGCAGTGGAAGTCTGAAAAATTCCTGAAGGACATTGTAAGACTACTGGATTGCTGGTAGTTAAGGAGAAATACATAGCGTACTCCTGTACCCATTGTATACTCAGTTAGTGACTCCAGGTTTACTCCAGCTAATCAGAATGGTGACAGCAGATCACAGCTCTCCCCTCTCAGTCATGTCAGCCCTAGGCTGTTGTGTCATACTGATGCCTGTATTACTTTGCTTCAACACCTTAAGCTTGCAAGGCACTTGCGTCTTGGGTAATGGAGAGCTTACATAAGGATAAGGTTATTCCTGTTAAAAAAAAAACACTTGCAAGGAAGCACATGCAAAACAGACTAAAGTCTAACAAATATTTGCAATGTAGAGGAAAAAATGCAAGTAAAAAATACATTGAAATTATACAAGTTGGAGATGCTCTGCAGTGTTTGTAATTCTGTTGTGCCTTTACTCCACTGTTTCAGATTAATACACTTTTACTGGCTGTACTAATACCACAAACAATGAAGTAATAAATAAACATTTTCTGCATTGCTTAGCTTAATACTTTCTAGTTCTGATTCTGTCAAACTTGCAAGTACAGGTGCCTATTGTTGTAGGTGATGGCATACTTCTATATCTTTCTTATCTAAGGATGGCATGAAATTTGGTTAGCTGCAAATCATGGCTGATTTTATTTATTGTAAATGGTAAATAAATTAAACAAAATAAACTTCAGCACAGCTCATAAAACCATAAAAATCTTGAATAAATAGATTAGGTAAGAACTTCCACGTCTACAAAGGATGCTTCATTAGAGAACAAATAATACAACAAAGTAGCTTAATTTATATTCATTCAGTTACAAAGTAACAGCTAAATCTATTTAAAAAAGATCAAGTGACCTCAAATGAGGCTTTAAAGTGAGTTTCATTTAGAACAAAACCTTTGTCAGATTGTAAAGTAATAATCTATTTCATTTCTATCTCCTCAGTTTTATTTCTAAGGTCACCAAGTCTCAAACTATCTGTTACAAATTGTAAAACTAAAAAAGTAAATGTATGCCTATACCCTTCTTTCATATTGTGCTTGTCTAATGCATTATTCTCCTCCTCTTTATGGATATCAGATAAATGCTCACAAAGTTGTTCTGTAAGAGAATGATTCATTTTTCCAATATGGAATGCAGGACAAACTCTGCATTTTTATAAATAGACTAAATTTCTACTAAAGCAATCTGTATAGTGGGAAAAAGCATAAACTCTGTTTGTGGTAGGCTGAATAAAGGTATTGCCATTTTCTATAAAAGGGCAAACACTACAAGACCTGCAGTTTAAAGTAACTAATTGTTGTGAGTTTAAAGTACTCCCATTGCTGTCATTATAGAATTTTAAAGACGTCCTGTTCCTAAAACAGAACTTTGGTTTTGTACCTACAATATTCCCAGTCTTCTCATCCATTGTAAGGACATGCCAATTCCTCTTAATAACATCGCAAATGTGACTAATAATCAAAGAATAGGACAATAAAATCCTAAATTTGCCTGGTCTAGACCTCAGTCTAGCCACGTTTATATCACCTAAACATCTACTATCTGAGAAATATGGATGACCCCTTCCCTCCCTATCTATACTGTCAGCAGATAAAAACTGATCAATTTTATCTCTAGAATAACCTCTATGTATGAATTCAGAACTCAAAGTACAGATAGCTGTTCGAAAAAACTGATCCTGACTGCTAAGCCTAGATGCTTGCATGTCCTCTCCTTTCATAACATTTTTATAGGTATGAGGAAGATGCATGCTCTTCCTATGCAACAGACTATTTTTTCTACATTGATTTCCTATACATACTACTACTCACATTAAAATCTGGACTTTTTTTAGCAACATTTTATTAATTTTAAAACAAAAAAGTGTAGAAAATTATTTAAAGATAAATAGAACAAAAATATTAATATTTACAGATGTCCACAACAAAATCAAACATAAAAAAACTAAATAATTAAAATTTATAAAACAGATTACTTAAGTTTGACCAAAATCTAAACTGGTGAGTAATATTTGAAGTTCTCATTTTGGCAGTTAACAATTCTTTTTACAGACATTTTTTTTTTGCTAAATTAATAAATTCAGCGAAAAAAAGAGTAGTTTTACATTTCCAATTCTTTGTGACTCTTTTTCTTGCTACAGCTAAAATGGACCAGAGTAGAGGCACCTGAACCGTAGAAATGGAATCTATAACTGGAGCATTAAATAAGATCAAGGAGTTATTATACAATTATCTGTCCACAAAACATATGCAAAATTTCTAAATTCAACCCAAAAATGAGTTACTGTTTTACAATCTCATATCATATGAAACCAAACTGCATTAGAGACTTCATTACACCTCCAACAATTCATTTTCCCATAGTTAGATATTGAAGACACTTTATGTGAAGTTAAAAAAAGCTTTGTGAAGAAATCTCCACTTATATATATCTTCCAATAAAGAGAAGTAGAACATTTTCCCACATATTTAAGAAAAAACACATTTATCTTCATCAGAAAAGGCCTTCTCATTAATCTTAAATAATTCCAAAATAATGAATCTGTGGAACCAAACTCTTTTATTATTATCTTATAGATTACTGATATGTATGATTTATTCTTATTTGAGTTACTATTGATTCTGAAAAAGAACTCAAGTATCTTTGGAATATGTTTTGTTTGAAAATCCATTGAGATTTTGATTTTAATGTATTTTTAGAAGATTGTATAGCCAACCAATTATTAAAATCTAAATAAATAAATAAATAATTAAATAAGTTAAAATCTTTAACTATATAATTAGAATTCATGAATCTTTTAAACTTTATAGGGATGTAATTAGAGAAAGAAGATGAATAGTGTTTTTTTTCTTTTCATTTAAACATAAGTTTTTCAAGATCCAGTAAAAGTTATTTGTTCCAAATTTAGAGAAAGATTCTACAACATAGCTTTCATTATTTATTAATCTTTCATGAAGGGATTTCCAAGTGGATTTTGGTGTTACTAAAATAGTTATTAATTGGAACATTTTTTTTACAATGGAAGGGAGACTTAATTTAATAAAAATGATAATCCTACCAAATGTACTTTTCTACCTACAATCACTAACTATTCTCCCTCCTAAAAAAAAAAAGAAGAAATTAAATTCTACTCTTACTAATTTTCTCTGGTTCCCCAATAAACCAAGAATATCCTTTGATTTGTATGTTAAAAGTTGGCAAGCAGGTGGATTAAGTTTTCTAAATGTTGAATTATATGCCAAATGTATAATTCTCAATTTAATATCTCTATGGTTAAATTCCTCTTACCAATCCAGTTAAAAATCTAGATTTTTCACAGCCGGACATCTAGAAACTGTATCTATTGTTGCAAATAAGTCTTAGTAAAGCGCAAAAAAGTCAAAAACTCAAAAAAAATCATTGAGCAATTCAACTGGACCTACCTTTAACAAAAAAAATAGCATCTACAAAATGCCTAAAAATCTTATGAAACTTGAAAAGCACCTCTCAGTACATATGTAGTTTCCCAATGCACCATGACCATATTCGCATAAGAGTTAGCACAGGAAGTACCCATCGCTAATCTCACTTTTTGTATATAGTAAATTTCATTTAACAAGAACACATTGTTCTCTAGAATTACTTCAACTAACGTATAAATCATAGCAATCTGACCCAAAGTGTAATCACTATTAGCAGTTAAACAGAGCCTCATATATTCTAATCCAACATAATTCGGAATAACTATGAACAATGAACATACGTCTAAAGTGATGAAAGCTGAATTAGAAATTACTTATTTGTCCAACGTATATCCAAAGAAAGTTCCCACAAAATCTTTTGTATCTCTAAGATAGAAAGACAGAGAGACAAAAGAGAGACTTTGGAGTGATTAAGTATCATTTTTCTGCATTTTATTGCTGTCTTTAGCTAATTCTGCCTAAAACTCAGATTTTATAGAGTTTCTGTGATTTCAAAAGATTGTTTCAGCTACATATTGTACTTATTTTACTGCCTGCACTTTAACAAAGTCATTTTTGTGTTTAGATTACCTGTTTAACTGTTGTAGGCTACACACTGTGATAGCCATTTCTGTGCATTTAAAGTGTTTTTTTTATTGTACCTGCTTTATTTTCTGAAAAAAAAAAAAAATATATATATATATATATATATATATATATATATATATATATACTTGTTTTCCCGCCTTTCTAAGCCAGTTTAGTCCAGTATTCAGGGCTGTGTTACACGTTTCTGTGTTTGCCCATACTTTACTTGGATAGAAGGAAGTTTCTCTGTTCACTGTGAGAGAGGGAGCTTTGAGCAGCCTATCTGTCCCTGGAGGAGTAGTTTCAGCCCAGAAATTAGTAGTTTATTGGCCATTTTGGGCTAATTTTTATCTCTTTCATTTCCCTGCTATAAAACCCATATTTGCAAGGATTTTGTGCTAGTATACAACTCAGCAAGCTCCTGCCTAGTGCCTGCAGAGTTCTATAGCAGCAGAGACAAAACAGAGACTTTGGAGTGATTAAGTATCATTTTTCTGCATTTTCTTGCTGCCTCTAGCTAATTCCCCCTAAAACGCCAATTTTCTAGAGTTTCTGTGATTTAAAAAGCTTGTTTCAGCTACATATTGTACTTATTTTACTGCCTGCACCTTAACAAAGTCGTTTTTGTGTTTAAATTACCTGTTTAACTGTTGTAGGCTACACACTCAAGTGTGATAGCCATTTATGTGCATTTAAAGTGTTTTTTTGATTGTATCTGCTTTATTTTCTGAAAAAAACAAAAAAAAAAAATATATACTTGTTTTCCCGCCTTTCTAAGCTAGTTTAGTCCAGTTTTCAGGTTAGTGCTGAATTCAGGGCAGTGTTACAAGTTTCTGTGTTTGCCCATACCTTACTTGGATAGAAGGAAGTTTCTCTGTTCACTGTAAGAGAGGGAGCTTTGAGCAGCCTATCTGTCCCTGGAGGAGTGGTTTCAGCCCAGCAATTAGTAGTTTATTGGCCATTTTGCGCTAATTTTCATCTCTTTCATTTCCCTGCTACAAAACCCGCATTTGCGTGGTTTTGCATGCCGGGCAGTGCTGGTTAGCTAGGGTATAACTATTCCCGGCTCCACAAAGTCTACTCTTCAATTTTTTCCCTTGGAACTTGACAAACTTTCAACTTAAGCACTCAAATCATTCACTTCTCATCCCTGCACTTGCCCAAAACTCATAGCAAGCACTAATAAACCTTAGCACTAGACCCATCTATACTGTACAGAAGGACAAGGCTCTCTATTCGACCTTTCCAGCCAATCAGTAAAAAAGTTCATTGTACCTATCCAGGCATGTCCAAAGGGTAGTTTCAGGTGTACTCTCCAGTCCAACTGGTGAATGTGGGCATTTTGAGGCAATGTTACAATTGTCTCATGTACTCAGACAACCCTCTCCTCCCTTCCACCAAACACTAATACATGCGAGAGATGCAATTATACAGCCAAACTGGAGGCTAAGCTCTCTCATCCCAAGACTGGACCAGAGAGTCAAGAGGAGAAGGTAATTACTTGCATCACACCACCAGTCTCACATAGACCTATGAAACCAGCACTGGCAAAAAACACACAAATACACAAAAACATACTCAGAGGCTCTAAATAAAAATCTGCAAAAGCAACAGAGACCTCCAAAGCAGACATCCAAGCAACCTCCACCCACCAACACAAACCATGAAATACATACTTCACAAAACCAGTGTTACACACAATCACAGCCCTTAAGGCAAAATAACATACCCAACACACTAGTAATAGGTGACTCTATAGTCAGGCACAATGACGTCCCACTCACTAGGCTGAACAAGGAGAAGGTTACTGTTAGTTGCCTGTCGGGTGTCAGGATCTGCCACATAACACAAGCACTCAGGTCACTCCATAACAAGTACAAATATGACTCTGTCATTGTCCATGTTGATGTGAATGACCTGAGCCGTACCTCCCTGGGCTACATGAAAAGTGACATGGAGGAGCTCTCTGATCATGTAGCCCAGGCTGGTATGACCCTGACCCTGAGTAGCATCCTGCCCACACCGAGAATGATACCACAGTACTGATTATCAATTTCAACAATTGACTAAGCTTCTGGTGTCATTCAAAGGGGATCCAGTGTCTGTCAGCCTGGGATGACATGCTCGACAAGCCACGCTGCTTTGCTAGAGATGGCTTGCACCTGTCACCCTTAGGCTTTCGAATACTGGCCAAGGCTCTTGCCACTCCCATAGTGCCTTTTTTAGGCAAGTAACAAAAAACTGAGGGTAATGCTGCTCAATGCCAGAAGTCTAAACCTCAAAATGCATGCACTCGAGGCACTCCTCAGTATGGAAAAAAATGTGCAGTAACAGAAACCTGGTTTAAGGCTCCAGAGAGCACCCCAGCACTACCAGGCTACAACTCATACCATACATTTTGGCCACAAAACCCAGACTGAAATACAAAAGGCGGGGGAGTATCCATATTCATCAAGGATACCCACACCTCCAGGTTAGTGGCACAGCACGATGCTTCAGAAATCATCCACATGCAACTAACAACGGGCAAGACTGCTATTCAAATTATAGCTTGTTACAGATCACCCACTATGTCCCAGGACCCCCACTCCGTATTCCTGGAAACACTGGGAAACATAAAGGTCCTACCAAACACCCTGATATTGGGTGATTTCAATTATCCAAACATTAACTGGGAGAACTACTCAAGTACGAACTCCCTGGCCCAACATTTCCTAGAATTTATAAACTCAAATGCCCTGGAACAACTGGTTAACACCCCCACCAGAGGTGACAACATATTGGACCTGGTCATCACCAACATGGGCAACCGGTGTTCCACACCGGAGGTCAACCCCTCGCTGGTTAGATCTGACCATAAACTAATCATTCTGGATATCCACATTCCGTTACCTCCCCCGGTCAAAGAAACCACCATGAAAAACTTTTCAAAAGCAAACTTCATGTTACTTAAGACTGAGGTGGGAAGTTTCAAAGCCCCCATGCTAAAGGATAACGCTGTCCAAGCTGCAAAATCCTTTATTAATGCACTCTACGGGCACCTACAAGAATGCATGGATCGTGCTATCCCAAACAAAACCAAGACTCACTCCTCCAAGAAAAGGAAACCAGTCTGGTGGACCCCTGCCATAAACAAGCTATACAATAGAAGGAGGAAACTATTACAGAAAAGAGTAAAATCCCAAGAAGGGAAGACATCCCTGATCAGTATCAGCAAGAAACTACGTTCCCTCATAAAATCATCCAAGGCTAGCTTCAAAAGAAAAATTGCCATGGACTCCAAAGATAACCACAAGGCATTCTTTAGCTATGTCAAGAATCTAAGTGGCAATTCTCAGATCTGCTCAGAGTTAGTGCAGAATGGCACAAAATACACTGAACCGACCGATATAGCCAACATCCTGGCAGACAGGTTCAGTGCAAATTTCACCCCCCTCTCACCCCAAAAGGGCCCATAACTATACCAGAAGAATGTAGTGCCCCTAAAATCACAGACACTCAGGTTAAAACAGCCCTTTCCAAAGCCAAAAACACAGCATCAATGGGACTGGACGGTGTCCCAGGCTGCATCCTACATGAGCTCAAAGATGAATTAACCCCTCACATAAACACACTGTTTAAACTCAGCCTCTCCACAGGCTACATGCCCACAGAGTGGCACACAGCAATGGTTATTCCACTCCACAAAGGTGGAGCCACAACGGACCCCGGGAACTATCACCCTATAATACTGACTAGCTTGGTCTGCAAAGCTATGGAGCGCATCATCATGGATCTCATTAACAGAGACATTGGAAACCTCCAAATACTGGACCCAACCCAGTTCGGCTTTGTTAAGGGCAGATCATACCTCCTAAACCTGGTGGACTTCTTTGAGACAGTTACCAAGGCTATAGACGAGGGAAAGGTGGTCCACACCCCCTATCTAGACCTCGCAAAGGCTTTCAACACTATTCCCCACACAGGTATTATAGACAAGCTCACCAGCCTGAACATAAACCCCTACATCACGAGATGGGTTGCCAACTGGCTCACAGACAGAACTCACATGGTAAGAGTTGCAGGAGCTAGGTCTGACTCTAAACCTGTTACAAGTGGCGTTCCCCAGGGCACAGTCCTAGGACCCCTCCTGTTCGGCATATACTTCTCAGAGATACAGGCAAGCACAAGAGGACTATGGCTCACCAAGTTCGCAGACGACTGCAAACTAGGGGCTATAATTGACTCTCCAGCTGACACAGACATCCTCCAAAAGGGTCTCACTAAGACAGATAGCTGGTATCAAAACCATGGTCTCAAGCTAAATGCCAAAAAGTGCATAGTCATCCCCTTTGGAAAAAACGAAGTACCCACAAACTACCACATAGGTGGTAGCCCCCTAAATACGGAAGACGTAATAAGGGATCTGGGGACCCAAGTAGATAGTAACCTCTCCTTTGATAATCACATTGCCAAAGTGGTTAGAAAATCCTTCTATGTGGCCCACCTAATCACAAAAGGGTTTGCATCCAGATCGAAAGAGGTCATAGGGCCCCTCTATGCACCACTCATCAGACCCATCATAGAGTACAATGCCCCATTTGGGATGTACCTTACAAGACACCTGCAACAACTGGAAAGACCACAGAAGTTCCTCACCAAGAGGATCACTGGTCTCAAGCAGATGCCCTATGCAGCTCGACTGAAGAAACTCCAGCTGTACCCGGTTGCATACTGCCTACTCAGAGGTAATCTCTGCCTGACATACAAGGCCATGTCCAACCCAGAATTGATGGAAATGCTCCACCTAAAGAAAACCATATCCCCTTCAGCCACACACTCCAGGGATCTAAACCTCACCACAACAATAAATAGGATGTGCTGGAGGGATAGATTCCTGTCCCAGAGACTTCCAATGCTCTTGAACAAGATTCCAATCTATATTAGGCAGAGCTCCTTGCTAACCCTCTTCAAGAGAAACCTTGATGACTGGATGGGAAACAGAAAGTTTACCCCAGGGATCACTTCAATGGCTCTGCTGGACAGAGGCACAGGGAACTAATCTAAGGGGATGGCAAAAGCCAACACATTCCAGCTGGGCTTATAAATGCATTCGGGCAGATAGCCTAGTACCTACCTATGAACCTAAGAACAGTGGGATCTGACTGTATAATTGGTGTCAACATACTCTCAATGTAAATGGAAAGTGGCTTAGTGAGCCAGCTTCTGCCAGAGACTATAGGTCTCATAGGTCAATTTTGTGAGTCTTTATGTATTTTAGGAAAACTTTGTAAAACAAGTACAAGGGGAGATTGTACAATAAAATATTTTTATTAATATAAACAGATACTTCTACACATAAAGCTGTCATGAAGACTGTCATAGACATTACATATCATAATATCTAAATCAAATGTATGTATCACTCCATAGGTAGAAAATTCTGATACCATTTCAGACATTTTATTATAGTAAAAATCTTTGTCCATGATGACTACCACCCCTCCCTGATCTGCGAGGTGAGTGACAATCATCTCAGAATTCTGTAATTGTTCTATAGCTGTAAATTCATCTTTTGTGAGGTTAAAAAACATCTTACCCTCCTTCTGATTACTATTCTGCAGATTAATTAAATCATTCTCACAGACTCTAGAAAAAGCTTCCAACAATGGATGTAAATTAGGCATGAAAGTATTTGGTTTCTTTAGAACATTTTTATCCTTGGTTTCTCCCAGGAACATTAATTTCAACATTACATTTCTAACAAACATCTTTACATCTACAATAGTGTCACAAATATTGGTCTTTACTGCAGGTACAAAAGAAAGTCTTTTCTCCAAAAGGGAGCATTGTCCTTTACTTAAAACTATGTTAGAAATATTCCAAATCAAGGCACCTCCGGTGGATTCCACATCCATTTGATTATGGAATGTGTTGGCCTCTCTGCTGACTGACTCCTCTTCTTCCTTCCCCAACTCTGTGACCCTTCCCATTCTTAAGCAATCTCTTATAGGTAGAGTTAGGGAAGTAAAAAGCAGTGAAATCTCAGATACTGGTGGAGCACCAGTCTTTTTCCTTTCATCTACCAACGTAGATGAAATGGGGTCATGAACCATGTCTGCCAATGTAGTATTAAGAGAACTGTTCACAATAGCTGAATTAGTGTCTAAAATGCATTCATTCTGCTAATCAAATCTAGCAGGGGTTTCAGGCCAAGAAAATACATTCACCGCCTTAAAGTCCATGATATCACAATTTAATTTTCTCTTTGTTTTTGTAGTTGTAATTTTGCCTCATAGACTGAGATGTTACTAGCAATTTTATCGAAAGAAGTATACACTGCATCGGGGGGATAACGACTGCATAACCACTGCTGCACAGCACTAACATCAGCAATTTGTGCCTCATCTATGGGTTTAAAATGTTCAGTCAATTTAATGTAGCTGAAACTCATCTCAAGGCTGAGATTTTGCCATTTAGTTAATAGGTCTGGATATAATCGCCCATATGTAGGCATCTTAGATATTCTTAAACCCCTGGGTACTACATTAAAATGAATGCAAGCTTCATAATGCATTCACTGCCACTATAGTCTCTTAAGTCTCAATAAATTAATCTCTAGTTCACTCAAAGATTTAATAAATATCTCAGCATCATAGTTGATGCAATCAGTTTTCTTATCCAGCTCAAAGGTTTTGCATGATAGTAAGGAATTACCTTCTGTTCTAATCAGTTTAAGAAAATGATTTGTACGTATATTCAAACCTAATGGACTCGAGTTGAAATCTAACTCAATGTCCAATCCTTCAGCCATGCCCTACTCAAGTGAAAAACAAGGAATACAGTTACAAAAATCACCAGCAATGGACTAAATGGTTTGTCTGCGAAAATACACTCATAAACAGCAAATTAAACAAAAGAAACTGCAGCACGACTCATAAAACCATAACATTTTTAATAAATAGATTAGGTAAGCACCTTCATGTCTACAAAGAATGCTTCATCAGACAATAAATAATGCAACAAAGTAGCTCAATTTATATACATTCAGTTACAAAGTAACCACTAAATCTGTTTAAAAAGATCATGTGACCTCAAATGACAATTTAAAGAGGCAGTTTCATTTACACTAAAACCCTTGTCAGATTGTAAAGTAATAATCAATCTCATTTCTATCTCCTCAGTTTTATTTCTAAGATCACCCAGTCTCAATTTATCTGTTATAAGCTGTAAACTTAAAAAAGTAAAAGTATTCATAAACCCTTCTTTCATTTTTTTGCTTGGCTAATGCATTATTATGTTTGGTTAGCCATGTTAATTCACTTACGTAAAACCCAATTATGCAGGATATCGGAGGAGAAAAAAAATTCTACTAAACAATATGCACAGGTAAATATACATATCACAGGAAACATGAAAGTAATACATTCTTACAGTTTATCAATATTGTATTAACAGTAAAAAAAATGTATTCACAGTCCTCGACAGATTTAAAAAAATCATAACTAGGAAAGTTATAGTGCAGTTTATAGGTCACCATCACAGCTGTATATAGTGGTGAGCAGTAGTTACATTCTTACTATGATTGGGGGTTGGTATAATGGTTAAGATGTTTACTTTACAGACACAAGGTACAGGTTTTGATTCCCAAGGAACATTGGCTAGATTTATTAAAACTAGATAAGTACGGTTCAGGTAACTAATATGAATAAGCTAGGCACATAGGGTTTAGGTTTGTAAAGCAAACATAAGTGATAGTTGTAGGTTTAAATTAATGTACAAAATGAGCATTGCATTTAACTAGGCAGGTAGGTGTCAGGGTTGTAGAGCAAGCATAGATGACAGTTGTAGGTTTGAATCTATGTTCCTCCAGTTTGTATGAAGTATTCCTCGTGTGTGCAGTATTGAGTGTGATACAGCAATAAATGAATGTGCAAAATTGTATTTCATGTCAATGTTAGCTGATGTGTGATGTCCACTATGTAATTCAGCCCTTAGCTGAGCCCTCATTGAATATAATGCCCACTTGGGCACGTACCTGACCAGACATATGCAACAATTGGAATGCCAACAAAGGTTCCTCACCAAGAGAATTCAGGTTTTAAACACATTGTCCTAAACAGATTGCCTTAAATTCCTATCTCTACACTCTGTCTCCTACAGGTTACTAAGAGGTGATCTATAGCACAGATGGCATCCTTGGATCCAGCTCTGATGGACCTTTTGCACAGCTGCAAAATAAACAGCATCAGACCCTCTAGATCCAAGGGTGTAAATTTTGCTTGTGACATGTTGGTGAGAGAAATATGTGTGTCTCAGAGGATCCTCATGTTCTGGAAAAGACTCTCCATCCATATGGAGCAGAGTCCATCCCTAATACTAAGTGTAGCCTTGACCAATGGATGGGAAATCTGAAATTCACCCTCGGTTTGGCCCCCATGTATCTGATAGATAGTGGCAGACAGTAATGCCCAAACTAACATATCTCCCGCACAACCTGTAGAAACTTCCTAACTAACATAGCCCCTCCTAATAAACACCCATGACACATTAGGGCACAGTTGAATTGG
The DNA here is from genome assembly GCF_019279795.1 of Protopterus annectens. Taxonomy (NCBI): domain Eukaryota; kingdom Metazoa; phylum Chordata; order Ceratodontiformes; family Protopteridae; genus Protopterus; species Protopterus annectens. The sequence continues at coordinate 1,816,031,564 of NC_056741.1, read as the reverse complement.
ATTGTATGGCTAGGCTTATAAAGGCCCTGGTGGTAATTAGCCTAGTATGTACCTATGAACACACATAATCATAATACAGTAAAGTAACGTTGTACATCTTCTGCACACACAGCCACATGTGGGTCAGCTCTACATCCACCAGAAACCTTTCATAGTGGCCCCGGACATCCATGCATTAAACTAGGATGGAACAGGAGGACACAAAAGAGATGCTACCTTGTCTTGGGCTCTGAGCCACCAGCTGGTCTGCTTCACTGTGCTCACATTACTAATGAGTGTCAAGTTAAATGGTTTGTGTTAATCTCATCACTGGTTCCTGCAAAGCAACAGTTAGAGCTATAGCCTTATAATACACAGGCAGTGTTTATTAATGCTTGCAGTGAATGAGATTCAAATGTTATGATATTTATCTCTTTTGACCACGTCAGAGTGACAATCAAAAAATATCCTCAGTAGGTGCACATAAGTCACTGATAGTACACATACCATAACAAGTAAAAGCAGTGTCAGCAACACCCACGCAAGGGATCTCCAGCTCTTTTGCATCACATATAAATCATGCTGGAGGAAAGGAACCTATAAAGAACTACCTTCCACTCCACTATTAAGCAAAACATATTTCTTACTCTGTCCAAATGCATTGTGGACAAGTGGATGGGAAACTGCAAGCTCACTCCTTGTCTCTCCTGGATAGGGAAATTACATAAATGTCCAAAACTTCACTAGCTCTTCTCACTTATGTGCACTAAAAAATCACCTGGTCTTCCCACCTATGGATACCCATATATATACTATGAGGGCTGTATGGCAAGACTTCAAAAGACCCTCACAGATCAATAAATTAGTAAGATCCTATGAACAGTGCGATAGTCAACCATATGACAGACTAAGCAATATTATCAACCCAACATAAGCATGTTTTCCAACTGCAGTTCTGACATCAGAACAGAACTCTGCTACACTCTGCCATGCATGATGTCAGAATAATGTAACTATCCTCATCTTTGATGCAGGTAATTATCCTTCTGAAGTCAGACTTGTGTAAAATAATCCTTTGCCTCTGTTATAGTATTAACATAATACCCCTTCTGAGGTTCTGATACCCTGTGTCTGATGTCTTAATTCTGCAACGATGCCCTTATGTCATGAAGTCATGATAACAGTTTTCTGTTGTCTGTATGACAATGACACCCAATGTCCAGATTCTGACACTACCCTGATGTAAGGATGCAATTTATCCTTCTGATGTCAGTTTATTATGATGTCATAGACATGCATTGATGCTATCAGGATGATATGGTAATATTATCCGGATTGTACTACTGCTGTGACACTGCCCTTTTCATGCCATGATTCTGTAACACTATCCAGACTTTAGTAATATTGCCTTTATGGTATCATAATGGAGTCTATGATACTGTTAGGATGCTTCTGTGATACTGACTAAGGTTCAGGACTCTGGGATAATGTCCTTTTGAAGTTACGATAATGAGACATGATCCTGATGTCAACATTCTGTAAAATAATCCAACATGTCTGTTATGTGAAATGATTCTTCTCATGTTAGGATGTTGTGATGCTCTCCTAATGCTGTAATGCAGTCTTTCTAATGCCAGGACACTACCACATATCTAGGATGCCAACTCCACTAAATCAAACGATAGAAAGCCAACACCATTAAATCAAACAATTCAATGGCAAGCCACCAAAAAGCCAGTAAACCTAAACTTCATAAACTGTAACCACCAAGAGAACTGCATTAAAAGAATAATGACAAATGCTTCTTCTCACAGTGAAACATAAGGCATCAAATACAGTTTGCAAAAATAGTAAAAAAAGTCATTTGGGGACAAAGCCCTGCACACTTCCAGATAGCAGTAGTACTTTTTCAATACACTTTTTTCCCCTCTGTGCCTGCCAACCACTGAGTCTCCCCCTACTGTGCTTGAGCCTATTTATACCCCTCCCCATATCAGTTATTCCCAGCACAGGGGTGACAGCCAACCAAAGGGGCAATCATAGATGCACTCATGTTGGTTATTTGTGCCCTCAACAGTATTCCAGCAATGGCAACATTTTGCAATAAGGCTTTAATCTCACTGCTAGTGGCTGACATGAGCAGCTGTATCTCTGCAGGCTTCCTATGCCTGCCCTCTGAGTGTACATTCTCACACACACACACGCACACGCACACGCACACACACGTGCACACACGCATGCACATGCACACGCACACACACTATGAGGACTACCATTTCAAGATGGGGGATCACTAAATACACATCCTTGGTCCTACTCATTCTGGGGTCCCTGCACACCTTCATGATGATAACAGCCTGACTAGAATCACTAATCCCTGGTTCTCCAGGATGAATGAGCAGACATCTGTCACTTATTCTTATCCTGTCCTGTCCACCTCATCCAGTGTCTGAGATGCTGTTCAAACTCAGACCATATGGCACACAGACAGGGATGGCTGATCCCCCACCCTCACTATCCACCTGCCACCATGCAAACCCAAATCCATATCATCATACTTACATATTCATATGCTTGGGGAAGGATAAAGAAGAACATCTATCAATCAAGGTCTTGCTTACATTACAGCAGTGGCAGATGTCTTCTTCATGTACTAAAGATGAATTATCAAAAGCAAATCACTCCATCATAACACAACCAACAAAGTTCATGTCAGGGAATCAGATAAACGTAGCCAGTTTCCTAAACCTACATATGAAATGTGGCCTTCAAAATAAGCATGCAACAAAAGCATGCAACTCAAAATACCTCAGCTCTGTGTGTACCCTGATGACATTGATAAATAATATCTGCTTCAACAAAGCATGCCTGCTGCTTCCAAGGGCATGGACACTATAATCCTCAATGGAAAGAGGGGACTTGTCCAACAGAGTGACTTGGGATGTTACTGTCAAGTGGATAACTGGCCACTTGGGGTAGAGGGGACTGATGGCTAGCAAGTCAGAAGGAAAAACATGGGGGACAAAAAGAATTTTGCCTAACAGCCCAATGGTGCTGGGTTCAATCCTGACCCTGTTACTATATGTGTAGAATACACATGTTCTCGTGTGCATTTTACTCTCACTACTCAGATCCGTCCTCCTAAAAAGATATTGAATGACTAGTTCCTCTACACTGTTTGCATGTATACTGTATTTGCCCTCTATGCAGTTGCATGAATCCAGATTTTCTTGGACAGAATTAAGAATTCAGTACAAGTCACTGGAATGAGAGAGCCTCATTTTCCATGAAGCTACACCACCTCTGGATTTGATTAAAATATGTAGTGTGAGTGCATGCAAGGTGAAGCAGCTTCACCCCCTTACCCTAAAACACTTGTTTAATTTGCATTTTATGCTAACACTGTTGTACAGATAAAGCCTTGACTCTGACCTTTCAAAATACATATACTCCTTGCATTTAGCATGCAGGCCTCATAATTCCCTTTGATGGAAGCTAAAATGAAAAAATGTGATACACAAATATGCTTTTTAATGAACATGTGTCTGGAAGCAAGATATCTATGATACAGCATCTTGTACAAAGAGCTGGCAGAGGTCCGGGATAACATATTAGAGTAGTAAAGACAGTGAAGAATAGTAGAAAAGTACAGTCTCTTATGTTAACATACTTGGTTAGGTTAGAGCACCACTCTACGGTGTCAGTGAAAGCATTTACTAAATACTATGAATAATTATACTGGCAGGACTTTAAATTCCTCCCAATCACTGTAAGGAATTAAACAGATTGTAGAGTAGGACAGCCTACAGACTATAGGAATGGCAGAATCAACGTTTATACAGTCAAGTCAGTTTTGACAGGAGAGCTCCCACCCACACAAGTCCAGGCCAAAGTTGTAGACACAATGCAGCATTTAACCTGCTGTACAACAGATAGATCCATTTCCTGTTTTCCTGTTATGGCAAAGAATGGCACATCACTCTCAGAAAAGACTAAAACAGCATCTTTAACTTAGTAAAGAGTGCCATCTTTCTGCATCTTATGATTCAGTTGCCCAAATTAACCTGGAAGTAAAGTGTCGGCTACAGCTCATACTGGAAGGGTTGAAGGAGGACTGGAATGAACTGACAAACAAAGACCAAACTGGACTTTTTAAAGGAAGAAATATTGTAGATGTATCTTGACTCTTACAAATATTATTTTGGTGTCCTAGACCATGGCTTTTCTGAATGCCAGAAAGTATATGGCAATCAGCTTTCTTTTCCTCCTTAAATGTTTTTGTAGGATTAAATAATTCCTTGACTATAGTCAGAGCTGCACTGAGAGTCAAATGTACAGATGTTATGTCCCTCCTTGACATTAGGATTATGGACAAGGCAGAGGTGTTTCTTGTTGCTATTTCTCTTGAATCCTTCAAAGAATCTACTTATCTGGCTATTACTCAGGTGAAAGTGGGGTCATGCTGGAAGTGTTGGCTTACATGAATGAAATGCTTTTTATGGTGTATGTGCCCATCAGGTCTACCCAGAAAGGATCCAGAAACCACAAACAGCACCAAGAACTCTCAGACTACTGTCTCAAGAAAACTGCAGCCTTTCCACTGTACAACTCACTGGACAACGCAGAGGTGAAAATAAGGTGTTTCAGTGGAAGGGCAGAAGGTTCATACATTTAGGTCTCTCTGTAGCAAGGAATTTTAGAACTAATGATGGCTCAGAATATAAATGACCAGAAGGAAAATGCAATATGAGACCTGGAATGGAGTTCTTTTCATCCAGTATCTCATGTGGAGAGGTTTCGTATCACATTACATTGCACTAACTTGATGACAAATGAGGCAAGTTTTTTTCTAGTCCACCCTTTTAAGCATCTTGAAATTCTGCCTCCTCTCCATCTCTTCTTTCTGCCTTTCTATCCGGAATAAATCTGAGGATGACTGCTGCAGTACTTGGGACACAACCAACATAGATGTGTCTATCAACAAGCAATTGTAAACTAAACTAATCCAGTCTAATGACCAAGTTACATGTGACGTTGTCAGAGCCAAGGGCATTGACTTATGTATCACTTAACCAACTTATTCTTTTGTGACAATTTATGTATATACAAAGTCATGCAACCTCAAAGCAGATTACCTACGGAGATTAAATGGTCCGGGGCTTGAGAGGCTTACTGCCAATTTCACACAGGACTTTACATTTTATGTTGTAAGTTTTACATTTTTACAGAATGGGCCTTCTGATGAAAAACAAATTACTTAATGAGGGCATAACCTTATGTCTTAGTCTTATACTTGTGGCTGACAAGAAATCTGCTGGGATTGAGGAATCACCACAAATAAGGAACCGAATGCTACATGACTGAATGGCCAGATACAAGGGATTGTGTTGAGAGAGAGACAATGTCAAAAATTAAGAAAGCAAGTAATGATATCCCCCCATAGGGCTCTGCTCTGGGCTCCAATCTCTTCAGTGCGCCTACTTCAGAAATATTGGGGGGAACACAATAGGATGAACTTCTTTGCTGAAGACACAAAGACAGATACAGCACTACAGCAAAGGGAATGAAGCATCTAAGGAAGGATTTGGAAAGGATGACCAAGGGGGCAGAAAAATGTCTGCTGGGCTTCAATGTAGACAGTTGGGAAGGACTGCATGTGGGCTACAACAGACCTTGTGTGGAGTATAAGATGGAATGACTGCAACTGATGGAAAAGCAGGAAATGGATCTGGAGAGTGCTGATCACATTCGGGATGGACCACAAGAAGCAGAGTGAGAGGACAGTTGCAGCAGCAAACCGAATGCTGGGGTGCATACCCAAGGTAACGGATTCTAAAATCAGTATGGTTATGCTCCTAATCTACCAAAAGCTGGTCAGGATTTGCACTGCATGCAGTTATGAAGGTCATACAACAAAATGCATAGCAGTGCTTGAAGTCCAGAGGAGATCTAACAGAATGCTTCCTAGAATGAGGGGAACATCTGTCACTAGAAAAGGAGAGTTGTTTTTAGTTTTTACTTACTGTAAACATACATGTTTGAGTGTTTTCATTGTTGCAGTAATAACTCATTGGGAATTTCTGCTGTGGAAGCCCTTAGTTAGCCTGTATACCAGAAATTGCATCCCTTCCTCCAGGCCAGATGGACCCCTCCCTTCTGACTTCAGCATGTCAGGGTATAAGGGTCATCAGATGGCATTCTGTATTCAGGTCTTTCTTGCCTTCACAGGACTGGAACCCCACTCTCAAAGCCCTAGGCCAGAAGCACAAGCTCACCCATACTGACCTCATCAGAGCTAGGCTAGAGGGAGACCTGTAATGTAATATAGATGGAGTAGGAACCTAAAAGAGTGAGCTGTAGGGAGCCCACTCCAACCCATAACATTGGCAGAAGGGAAGGTGGGGGTGGCTTCTGCAACAGTGACGACACTCAGACATCTACATTTATGGTAAGTAGACACAACTGTACTATATTTGTGTTTCACTGTTGCAGAAATAACTCATTTAGGAGGATTCCTGAAGCTGGGGGGGGGGGTGCACACATACCTCTCAACTGTACAGATTATTTCCTCATATTTTTGGTCCATTATTCATAAAATTGCATTTTTCTGGCAAATTAGTGGCAAATCATTAAAGACTGAAGTTAGAAAGTAATGACAGACATTTGAGTTTCAGACTTTATACCTTTCAGAAAGTTCATGCTAATGCAAACCCGGTTATTCTATCAACTTTGTAAGAGCAATATTTAAAAATTGTCCATATTTTTGGGCTTTTGTGCCACTTTTACGTATGGCTTTGTCCAGATTTCTTGCTCTAACAATTTGAGAGGTATGGTTGCACAGATGGAGTCAAGTAAAGGATAGGTGCCCCTGCAGAACTGCAGAGGCAAATCCAGCTCTGATTCACAGGTTATGGTGTTTGGTAAAGGCATGAACCAGGTGGCTGCCTTATGGTGGAATGGGGTCTAATTTGGTCTGGGATCTTTCAGCCATGGTGCTTATAGCAAAAGCTAATAAAGTTAGGCATGGTCTATCTGCTAACTGGTTTGCCCAATTTATTAGGATCAAAGGCTACAAAAAGTTGATCTGATTTCCTGAAAATTTTTGTCTTATCCAAGTAAAACATGAGTTGTCTGTGTACATCCAAAGAATGCAAGGTTGTCTCACCCCTGTTTTGTGGGCTGAGGGGGCAGGAAGATGTACAGTTTTATTCAAAACCACCTTAGGCATAAAAGTGGGAATTAGTCCTCAGAAAGACGAGATACTGGGTGAAATCTGAGGAAGGGCTCTTTATGCATTAATGCCTACAACTCAGATTCTCATAGCTGAGGTGATGGTTACTAGAAACACAGTTTTCCATGATAAAAGTTTGATCACTGCACAGGCTACCAGTTCAGAAGGGTACAGACTGGGTTTCTGCAACATAATTCATGATTTGAAGCATTAATTTTTCCCTGGCTAATATGTCTTGCCACTCACTTTGAAAAAGGGAAAAATGTGCCTCCTAGTTGGAGGGGAAGGGAGCTGGGGTGGGCCTGGGTTGGGGATGGGAACAGGTCAGTCCTTTGCTGAATCATACCTGCTCACTGCTGGACCCTTGGGGTGGAGTCCTCTAGGCCTAGATTCTTGATCAGCTTGCCATCTTCTTTGTTGCCTACCCCCCCCCCCCCACCCAGTCCTCCTCCTTCTCTGTCTAGGCTGGGAAGCAGGACTTTAGTTGGGTAATTCCTAATTAACCTCAGAGACTGTACCTGCAAAAAGACCTTAACAGTCTGAAGTGATTTGGCCTTTTCCTCCATTTTACTTAATATAGATTGTGCCTTGGGTCCAAGTAGAAAAAGTTTGTCAAGAGGTGCATCCAGGATTTCTGATGTAACACAATCAAGAAGGGACTGTGCCCTGAACCAACATGTCTCCCTATTATATACCCTGGTAGGGTTTAAACTTGGTGTAGGTATAGAGGCCTTTTATGCTGGATGAGAGCCCTTGCTACTGTTTGGGAGTTAGAAGACAGAAACCATGGTAGGTACAGTGAATTTTTGCTGTCAAACAAACACAGTGCAACAGACACATGGTCAGCACAGCTAAGCAACCTTGTCATATGTCCTGCTTGATGCCTCTAAAACAAAGGCACAGTGCAAAGAATGTTTTGCAACCTGAGAGCAGGAGTTGCAGAGTTCTAATTATTCTTTCTGGAGGGCTATATCTTCCATCCCCCAGTTTTAGCATCATCTAGTCCAGGAGTGTTCCCTGGAATTCACCCACATGAAATTGGCAACTTAAACCCACCTTGTTGAGGGTAACTGATATACTTTTTTGCTAGATCTATCTAGGGTTCTACCCCTATTCTTCATTATGCAAGGCATTCCTAAAGACACTGCATTTTGCTCCCTTGGATGCTGAGGAAACCACTTCAGGATTCGCTAAAGTAATCTTAAAAAAGTGCCTATAAGAAACCATGACTCTAGAAAAACAGTCTTGCTTCCTGGGAGCAGGGAGTTGTTAGTCAGGCTGCAGGAAAGGGTATAGGATGAAATTGTGAAAAACATCTATAACTGGAGAAATAGACAGAGGTTTGTGTGTTCACGAAGCCTAAGAAATTCTCACTTTTTTCTTAAATTGACAATAATCCTGAATCTTCCAATTGAAGAACTCTCTCTTCTTATGAATATGCCCTCCAAAAGAAACACCTTCAGGTGATGAGCCTGTGGCAAGGTTTTCATCTGACACATAATTAGCATATGTCCCAGGGGGTAGTCGATACACATATGCCAATTCATATTCATCTGAGTCACTGGAATCAGTAGACTCATGGGGGGATCTTTCTTTCACTTGCCAGGAGAAGTTTCTGGAGCAGGGATCCTACAAAGGCTCACTTGTCTTGGATCTCAAAAAATCCTTGAGATCCTCAACCGACATGATATGGTCCTGCTAGTAAGCCTGATGAGACTGAAACCCAGAAGGCCTAGGCTGAGACAAACTGGAAGCAGCCTTTTTCTGTTTGTGCTTGGGCCTGGCATTGTCCATGGTGTCTGTTGTTGGCCCACCCCACAGGAAGGTGACAGCAGCCTGTGACAAGACTACTGAAAATTCCTCTCTGATATGGGGAGTCAGAAGCAGCCATAGTCTGTAGTGATCCAGGATCTATCCAGCATTCTAAGTCCTTCACCCCATGCAGACACTGAGGGGGCCAGCAGGATGGCAGCCTCCAACACAGTCTCGGCTGAGGTCTCAGCCACACACACTGTCATTGAAGGGGATTGTGAATTCATTTCTCTCCCTTTGACAATCACAAGCCCAAGTGGAATATCAAGTGCTGAAAGGCTGTAATCCAGTATTCTGACTGTCTTTAGACACTTCTGTTTCCAAGGAAACTCTGACTCAGGATTACTGGTAGGTGCCATATCACACACATGGGGCCTTGATGTTCTACAAACTTTTCAAGGAACTCTGTTGCATGCTTAATGTTTTTTATTCAAATTAAAATAAGAACACTGATAACAGTTGGGCAAGTCATGCTCCAGGTCCAGGTAAAACAAACAGCGTGAAGGTTCTGATGAAGGAATTGATTTCTACACTCTAAGCAAACCTTCATTTTAGCCACTGACATCTAACAGTAATACCAGCACAAATAACAGTAAAAAAACAGTTCCACTGGTGTACTTAGCCTTAGGCATTCTGGATTTGGCGTCCGACTGACTGATATACACCACGAAGGTTGTATTGTGCTCTGACAGCAAGACAGAACTGAGAAAAAGAGTGCTGGCTGACAACCTTTATATCCAGGTATGCTGACATCAAAGGGAAGGTCATCATCTGGGCCTGGAGAAGGATATGATACCTCTTGGATTGCGGCCAGCCAAGGGCTTCCACAGTAGGAAATCCCAATTAGATATCACTGTAGCAGTGAAACATGAACATCTAAAGGATCTGCAGTTCTTCACAATGGAGGCCAGAAAAGATATGGAGAACATGATAGCAGTGCACAAAAAACTGTTGGAGGGGGATCTTAAGTGATCATTCTGAGCAAGGAGGACAGATAGAAAATGAAGGGCACAAGACATCATATTGTATGAACTGACTACTTCCTTACTCTTAGTCAAGTATTTCTTCACAGAGAGGTGGACTGCTGGAATAGGTTACAGAGAAGGAATCCATGCAGGCATTCAAGAATCCATGGGATATGAGGGAAAGGGGAAACGGGAAAAGTAAGGATGGAAGGGAGGTAGAATGTTAAAAGCATTCAAAGTGTAGGCTGCATCTTTATCTATGTTTACAGGGGTAAGGCTGATCAGTTTTAGGCTCAGCCCGAGTTGCACTCGGGCAACAAGAATCAGATGCAGCATAAAAATAACAGGGTATAGCAGCATGACAGGATAAATATACAATCACAATTTAAATCTTTAGAAACAAAGTAAAAGTAGTACAATGAAACAACTGCTAAGAAAGTCTACATAAAACAGATTGCATCAAAAGTGAATGCAGCATATCTGCATATTTAAAGGCTGGTGGCCAGGCTGTAAGTAGAGAACAGGGATGTATAGGACAGATGTGGGAGGATGGTTAGATGGAGTTAACGGATGTGGCCATTTGCACTGGCCTTCTTTACCCTGTTCAGGTTTGAACTTGATGTAGGTGTAGAGGTCTTTTATGCTGGATGAGAGCCCTTGTACTTGCTACTGTTTGGGGGTTAGAAGACAGAAACTATGGTAGGTACAGTGAATGTTTGCTGTCAAACAAATACAGTGCAACAGACATATGGTCAGTGCAGCTGAACACCTAGTCATGTGGCACCAATGTCTGTGGGTAATAACGTCCTTAAACTCACTGCTGAATGGTTATACATAAAACTTTCACAAGGTACGGGAATCATGTGCCAACCTTTTACTTGTGAAATAGTTATACTTTGTGACTACATCTGTAGTTTTCTGACGAATCACAGTTTGGTAACATTCTGAAAAACTACCCTAGAGCAACAACGTCCATAACAAGATGGCAAACAAAATCTTGATGATTAGACAAGAGAGTGGAGTGAGGGAGTCTAGTACTGCAGTGTAACAGCTACAAAAAAATGAATTTCTTATAAATGAGATCTTGTTCTTCTGGTACATTCTGACTAATTCCCTTGTGACAGCCATAAGGCAAACTCAGATTTCCAGATAGCAGCAACCATCCATGTTATAATCACTGACGCAACTGTCTCACACACACACACACACACACACACACACACACACACACACACACACACACGCACACACACACATACCACAATTATGTTCCTTTTGCTTCTGGCAGAATAGGATTTACAAGTTTAGGGGTGATGCTTCCATTGAACAATTACAAGAAACACAGTTACTAATAAGAAGTCTACCCCGTCTGAGAACCATTCATTAAAAAGGAGCATTTTATATATAAATATATATATATATATATATATATATATAGAGAGAGAGAGAGAGAGAGAGATGCAATTTTCCATTTACTTCATTCATGTATGATGTATGGTATGGCACTGCTGGGTCATATTCTCATCAGGCAAAAAGTCAACAGTTAGGTCTTGTATTTTAACCAATGACCAGTCTATTTTATAAGAAGACACAATCTAAAACAAGAACAGAATAAAAATCAAGGGAAATTCACAGCACATAAACCACTGACTGTAAAAGCTGTAGAAAATCAAAAAGCTACAAAACTGAGAAAAAAATGGGGCTGAATAAACAAAGAAACAAGGAGAAGGGGCAGTGAGTGAATGACGTGCACGTACATACATGCCTCAATGCATAAAAACAATCAAGCAATAATATGCACAAAGCTGAACATCCTTTACCTGAGGCAATCCGTGCCAAGTCGAATAAAACTCAGCTGACCACAGAGGCTTTCAGGCTGTTCTTTATTAGTGTCATGAATGTGCATACCCCCACTGTGATGTAAGAGAAATTTCCCTGTACACTGCTATAGATAGATAAGGTTCTAAATGAATAACTAAATGCAACCCTGTTCAGCTCAATGTTATTAAAAATATATATATCAATCTATTGTGCTTTGTGCTCTGATAACATAATGTCTACACTGCGATTAATAAACAAATCAATAATTCATTTAATTGACAAGGAACAGAGATTTTGAGACTTTCACTCTTAAAAGCGACCGATCAGATATTTGTTACTACCATGGGACCAGTGTAAAGATATACATGATTATTAATAATCACAAAACATCCAAATAATTCTGTTAATAAAAACGTCTAACTCAGCATTAATGGGTACAATACGTATGTCAAGACTCATCCATACATCTCTGCTAATAACATTGCTGAGCCCATCAGAGCATGTTTCTAGGTTTGTAAAATAGTTCCGTATAAAAACTCTCTTCACAATTCAAAACAACAGCAAAGTGAAAATAGTTTTTTGAAAGGTCAGATTTTGCCTGCAGATGAAAAATGGATTTGACAAACTTGTTTTCTTTTCCTAAGTGACAAACAGAATTTCAAAAAGTTGGAACATACTAGGTCAGCACCAATATGACTGCCCACTGTTTACACTATGGGCAATTTCCAGAGAACCCAAGTTTAAATGGTACCAGATTATTGGATGTTTCCATTTTCTGAGCATATTATTAAACCTTACACATCTTTCAGAGCGACAATCAAATCATACATTTCATTCACTGTATTCAAAATAACTTTCTGGATAATCCTTAAAAATAGAAAAATTATGTGAACCAACCTTAACCAACCACAGTACATTATAGGCATGGCTTCCCAAAAGAACAGCATTTTTCTGGAGAAAAGCACACATTCAGTATCTTCCCCTGGGTACAAGATACTTTTCCTATCACATCTACACCAGTATAACAGACTGCACAAGCTCTGTGTTTCAAAACAAAGGGAAAAGGGGAAAAGAATCTTTTTATAATAACCCTGGAGTAAAAGGAGATGCATTACATCTATTTTTGACAAACCAGTCTTGCATACATTTTCTCTCTCTCTTTATTTTTGACAAGCCACTCCTTCCTGTACTGTTAAATTAATGTGTTTCACAGCTGTTTATTAAGGGAATCAGTACATTTCACAACATCATTAATTTGCACCTTAATTGTCATTATACCATTTTAAACCACCTGTTCCAATGTAAAGGCACACTGGTTGAATATACATACCAATGACTTAAGGACAGTGTCCTCCAAGACGAGTCTGAACAAAGTTCTTCATTTCTAAACTACTTCTCACAACTAATATTATATGACTTAAAACAAAGAAAGAATCTGATTACATTTAGTAGCATCAGATTTGGCATATATTTTTCTGTAATGTAGGCTCTCTCTTTTCTGTCACAATCCTTTAAATTATAGTTTTTAATCTTTTTAAGTTCTGCATCCATATTGTCAAACCAGCTATAATGACATATTTTTAATAATCAATAAAAACACTCTAAAGAAGAGCTGGGAGGCTGAATGTTCTAATATAGTTTAATAATTTCATTCTTTAATATAAACCAAGAACTTCTTCAGAACTTCAGAGATTTATTTTAAAAAATATAAGAAATCATAGCATTTTAAAATATTTTATGGTGAAAAAAGAAAAAGCCCTGCAATCATTTATAGTGAAAGCAGTGACAACCATATTTTTTTTGTATACTTTCAGTCCCTGTCAACCATCAACCCGTCCCCAACTCTGTAGCAGCTGTCATCCAGGCAGCCATAAGGATTGCTTGTGTTCTCACAGGTTTCCCAGTAATGAAGGCATATTTTCTGTTACATTTCTCTACATTCCCTTGTGCAGGGAACACATGACCCCTGTCACTGCAGAGGCTACTACACCTCTTCATGCACAGATAAACCTCTGTACACCTGGTGAAGGATACTCTACAGCATTTTTAACTTTTTTAACCAGATAAGTGGACTGGTCCAAGTGCAGAGACTGCTTTCAAGTATGATCACATGGAACTGCATACCTCTCATCCTCTTAGTGCAAGAAATCTGGACAAATCCTAAAGTAATGGGGGGACAAAGGCCCAAAAATAGGGACAGATTTTAAGTATTGCTCTTATAAACTTAGAAAGTTTCTAGTATAACAGTGTTTCTGTTAACATGCATTTTCTCTAGGATATGAAATCTAAAATTCAAATTGCATGTCATTACTTAAAGACTTCAGTCCTCAGCGATTTGTAGAAAACCACACATTTTAAAATGAAGGGACCAAAAATATGAAGGAAAAATCTGGACATTCTACAAAAATCTGTACACATGAGAAGTATGTACGACAGCAACATTATAGGCATAATGCAGGGATGTGAAGAAGGAAAACTGATTGTACAAAATGGGCAGCTTGGGAAAAACGTGCTGAGATAAATCAGAATGCTGAAAGAACACAGGCAAAGGTAAATAAGAAGCAAAATACATTTGAAGATATTTATAACATGGCAAAAAGCAAGACAGTTACATCTGAACAACATGGTACTTCTGCATCCATTCAAAGGAATTGTACAACTAACAGTGACCAGTGTATAGTATGCAGATATTATCAGGCTGTGAAACGCAGCAAAGCATTCACTTACAGTTTGAAGCTTATTTACATATATGTGTGTATGTATATGAGAGAGACAGTTATATATTCATAGTCATATAGTAAATCTTGACTTGTTTCAAGTGTTACAGACTACACTGAGTGCATTTATATGATCACTGTAATATTGAGATGTACAGGTTATGTCTTGTTATAAACAGGAGCTGGAAGAGATAGGCAAACTCAGATTATATTAATATAGAGTACAAGCATATAGAGAGGCAGGCAATGTTTTAGCAGTTGTGGTATATAGACAGCCTGGCTCCCTGGGGAAGAACTATTGAGATCTTACTGTAACCAAGGAAGAGCCAGGTCAGGAGTGAGGGAAGGGGTTGTTAAGGGGCATGGATTGCTTACCTTTCTTAAAGGCTAGGAGGAGTCCACATGCACTTGGAGGTCACATGGGGGGGTGCAGTCTCCCAGGTGGAGACAGGAAAGGCTACAGTTTGTTCTCCAAGTGGAGGGGCAGGATTGAGTGGAGGCAACAGCCTTTGCAGAAGTGAGTAGTCATCCTCTCTGGATGGCCCACTGCAGACCCCCCCTCCCAGAGTCTAGCTAAGTCTGTGTGTGTTTGTGGCTGGGGGAAAGTAAGAAATGTGAACTGCCCCTTATGTCTGACTAAATGATGGCTCCCTAGGTGAACCCTAACCCCAGTGAACTGAGATGATTGGGCCAACTGGCTAGATGGGGGATGATGGTCAACAGACAGCAGTCACAAAAAGCCACAAAAATGTGGTAAAACATTGTTTACAATATGTTTAGTAGATAACCACTGGCAGAAGTAGGAGTGTGGAGATTATGTGTAGTGCATAACTATCTTCAAGCAGGAGCAATCCATCAGCATCTCTGAAACAACCATATCTCTATATCTCAGAAGTGCTTTTAACTGTTTAAGAAAACAAGTTATTTTTCGCAGCTTGTGTGGGGTGACATTCCAGACAATGGGTCCTAATTATTCTCTGATGTAGCTAAGGTACATTCTGGCCTAAGTAAATACATTACATTTGGGGGTTTTAATGGATATGGCAAATCTGGTGAACAGCAAGAGCTTGTCTGGGGACAGTAATAGTTATTTAAATGTTTATGTAGGGCAAAGATGAAAAGAAACATCAATCTGGCCTCTAAGGGTATCCATTTGGCCTTTTCTAAGGATGAATATTGGTAAATGAATAAAGCACAAGACTTTTTGTTTTCTGCTGTTTGTAATAGAGGCATTGTGAGTTAAGTAAAGTGAAATTAGGGGAATGGCATATAAGACTCCAGGTGGAAGTACATTGAGGGCTATTGATTTTCTGTCCTCTATGGTTAGCAAATGAGAGATTTCATGTCACACTTTTCGTGGAGTTAAAACTATTTGGAGTTCAATAAGTTTGCCAAAGGACATTGGCTAAGTAAACCACCAGGGTAACCTTTGTTCCACAGTCTTTGGTAGAAAGTTGCTGTCAGCATCACTGTTATAAAAGAAAATAGCCCCAGCCCCAGTTCCAGATTGCAGAGAAATCTTTCCACATTTTTTGTTTATTATGGAACCGTTTGAATGTGCATTTATCATAACAATATTGTATGCATATTTTGTGCATCATAGATCAGGAAGACTGAAACTGAGGTCATTTATAAGTATTAAGAATAACAGAGTCTCTACATAGACCCTTGTGGACCACCCTTGGTTGCTATACCTTGACTGGAAAGGGAGTTGTTAAGCTTGCATTATAATTTGTTAGGTAATTAAACTTGAGTGCAGCCTCCTGTGAGAATGCTAGGTTGCTTAGTTTGTGTAATAGCATTCTCCATATTATTCTATGTTTAGTTTATTAAGATATAGAGAGCTGTAGGGGTGCTGCATTTGGGAGTGAAACCATGTTGCTTATGCCAAAAAAGTCATTTTGTTGTACATACTCCAGAATTTGGTGTTATAAAATGTTCTCAAGGATTCTGGCTGTAGGATAGGGATTAAAATTTCTAGGGTTAGACATTTTTAGAATGAGTAATATGAGGGAGTGTTTGAAACATTCTTAGTTATAACGCTGAGGTTAAAAATGTAGGATGGAGGCCTGGCAAGTATTTCGTGTTGATTCTCCAGAATTTTGGGGTGTGGAGTAAGAAAATGTGGATTGCAGGGTTTTTTTTTTTTGTAAGAGTTTCAATAGTGGATTTGATTACGTTTCCAAAAAACAACAGTGGTTTGGATAGATAAATAGAGACAGGGGTGCTAGGGGTGGTGGAGGGAAAGCTACATTTTCTTTTAGAGCATTAATAACACTAAGACCAGACATGTTTCTACAACTGGAGTTTGGTGGGGGGAATGCTATTAGTGCCTGTTTGAATAATGTTGTTCCAGAACAGTTTTGGTTCTTCAGAAACCTGCAGCCATATTTAATTATATTACATATCCATGGCTTTGTGAGCTGAGCACACATCCTACAACTGCCTAGAAGCATCACTACTTCTACTTTGATGAACTGCAGCACAGGATGGCCCTTCACAAAAATGTTTCTTAATCTCCTCATTATGTTGAAGCAAAAACATTTTTTCTTCAAAACCCCTTGAATGTCCCTAGCATCCAAAGAAAAGTGAAACACCATATTGGTATAAAGCCCATCATGAAGATTATCTTGCCTTATTGTATTTGTAAATCCTTTACATAAAACTGGTGCATGTTTATCATTCCTGCCTGACCAAACCACATTATGCATTTCTGTGAGAGTGGATGTAGGACAGTCATGTTCTCTAAACATTATTCCTATTATGCTCCAAATGATGTAAACAAGCTGAATCATCAGATGTCAACCTAAAAATTCTGATGTATTGGCTTTTGACTATCCACTTCTTTTGATGAAAAGGATGACAACTCAAGAAGGATAGAAATGCTTTACAAAAGTTGGTTTTCTAAAGATCTGTTTGGCTAAATGGCCTTGAGGTTGCTTAATCAACTGGATGTCCAGAAAGTTGATGTGTTTCTTGTTAATACATGAAGTAAATCTAAGAAATGTGGTACTGTTCTGTAACTCTACAAAAAATCTTTCAAATGCCTCACTGGTGCCTATCCAGATGATTACCAAGTCATCTAGGTACCTGAAGTACCCCCAAGCAATCCTTAAAACCTGGGACTTTAAAACCAACTCCAATTTCCACCTCAAAAGTACCAAGTTTGCAAACAATTGGGCACATGCTGCCCCCATTGCCACTCCTGATTGTTGTTTAAAATTCTGCCCTTCAAACATCAAGTAATTATTACTAAGCACTATATTCATAAAGTCACCACAAGTCTAGAGTCAATTTCAGACAGGGCACCATGCATCATACTTCCACACAATTTCCCCAAACCGTTGAAGTCCTTCTTCATGGGGAATAACCATGTAAAGGTTACAGATGTCACAAGTAACAAACAAATATTCACCACCCAAATCAATGTTCCTGAACTTACTGAGTAAATCCCATGAGTCCCGAATAATGTGCCAAAATCCGTTGAACAACACCTTCCTTGTATAATCCATTAATTTGGCTAATGGTTTGGCACTGACCCACAGGCAGCCACATTGGGACGTAGGGGAGGATCTGTTTTGTTAGAATGGATCTTTGGCATTCTGAAAATCTTTGTGATATTTGGATGGTCTACCCTTAAAAAGTCATATAATCCTTGAGAGATCATGTAGTACAATAAAAGTTCATCAAGAGCTACCTCGATAGCTCTATAAGAAACATTAATTTCATTCAACAACACCACACTATAAACCTCATTGTCATATAATAATCTCGAAAGATGACAAACATAGTCAACCCAATCCATAATAACAAGGCCACCCCCCATTGTCGGGCTTCATAAATCTAATATTTTTGTTTTCCATCCTATTAAGGAGAACAAGCTTCTCTTCCTTAGTGAAATTGTAAAACTTATTGTTCCTTTTACTGCCCAACAATGTATAAATCTCTTTTTCACAAACTTTTTCATATAAACACAATGCAGAATATAAAGGAGGGGTGGCAATACTTTTCCTTTTGAGACAAAATACGACCTTTGGGACTCATCCAAAATCAACCGACAATTCAACTTATGAGTGAATAACTTCAAATCAGTAGGTGTTACCTTGATCCCAGCCCTACTAGCTGGGATAAAATTGTAGACTTTCAAAAACACCTCGTGGTATTCCGGTCCAATAGTCAAGTCCGTAACGTTGTAAATATTGTAGCCAAAACAAGTTTGATTTAACAATTATACTGCATTTTCTCGCAATCAGCATGCAGTTGTACTGACAGAAAACATAATGAACTCTAAAGAATGCACTCTGCAGACAACTTTAACGTACTCCATTATCATTTGTGATGGACAGGAGTGGTCATAGTCACTGACTGCATAAAGCTGAGAAGACTGCCATGAAGAAAAAACAAAAGTTTATCATATCTATAAAGAAATATAAAGAAAAATCTCATGTCAGCTAACACTGAGGCAGTGGGCCAACTGTCTGTGACCCCTGTGACCCCTTACTGCTCCCATCATCCATTCCAGGTGTTTATCAAAGTACTTTTTCATCCCATACACTGCCTTCATCCATTCTGGTTTAGCAGAGTCACTTCCAATTTTAGCAATCAGTCTGTCAGCTTCTGGCATTTCTGAAACAGTGAAACTTCCTGTTTCAAATTAAATGGAGTTGTCTGGCAATAACAGTTTGTGCTGGATTTGACTCCAACAAATATTTTACGACTGTGCAAGAAATGCAGCATGCCAGACTGGAGAAACGCTAAATGATTATGTGTCTGTCTTGGCCTCAAAACCCATTCTGCAGCAGCCAGAGCCTTCTAACATACTAGTGTTCGCAATGAGGTGTATGAAGCAACAGCCTACAAGAGACGATTGTTCCTGTATGTGCAAAGGTTCAAGAAAGTCTGCATTCTCCTTTTCCAGAAAATCTAATACTTGTGTGCACATAATCCAGATCTTGAAATATCGTCCCCTTCTGTACATCTTATTAAGCATGCTGTGCAGGAACATTTGGTCTTAGGCTAGGTTTAAAAGAATTTTAAGATGCTGCAGGGAAAAATAATTTGTTCATACCTCAGCTCTGGTAACTATTCATTACAAATTTGGGGCCCACGACAATGTGGCTTTCAGAATGACTGCAGCTATATTTTTCCCCTTTGTTCAAATGCAGAAGGATGCAGCCTTTTTAACAACTTTTCTTGTTTCAAATGCATAAGGATTCACTCATTTTAATAATCACCCAGGATACTGATTAAATTTATAAAGGCAACATCTCTGCTCACAGATTCACTGAACAAAAGATGGGCCAGCTCTTTAACAGATTATTGATAATTATTGATAATTAATGGCAGCTGCTGCCTCTGGTTCTTCTTTGTAGCCATGATTGTAACCAAATGTATTAAATTAGCAAAATAAATACTATTTCAGACTCTTAGCATTTTAAAAAAAAGGCTAAAGGAAAACACTTCTTGTAGGAGCTTGCAACCAACTGGCTCTTTCTTTCTTTATTGGGTGCTTAGGAATGCCACTGTTATGTGATTGGAATATAAGAAGATAATACATTTTAGTTTCTTTATTTGCTTAATAAACTTATTTATGAATTGATTGATTGCCTGCAGGTCCATCTAGGCAAAGACCTTTTACTGTGAAGGTTCAAACATACAGTATCTATTAAAAAATGTTCATCTTACAAACAATTTTACAGATCCCACATAAAGTGTTGGCATGAGAATTTAAGGAATACTATGCCAATAAATAAGACAGATACCTGTGTAAACAATAATCAACAGTTAAACACTGTGTAATAATTAAATATGACAAATATTTTCTACAGTTTCATATATGCTTACCACTCCCTTGCTGCATCCTTCTGCTACCTTTCCCCAAACTAAGTCTAACACTAACTTCCATGCATCATCCACTAACACTTACTTCACAGAATACTACTACCCCCTCCCCACCCACCTTTTTATTCTCCCCATACCCATCACTGCTATAACAAAACTACCCTTAAACTGAAACCCAGCTCCAGCACCCCTGACACCTTACCTCCAGAATACATCCAAATGCCCACTAGATCCATTGCTTATCCCATCAGCATACTCCTCAACAGATCCCTCCAAGAGTCCTATGTACCTGCTATCTAGAAAAAAAAGCAGACATTCTTCCCCTCCACAAAGGTGGTAATAATGCAGATATTTCTAATTTTCAACCCATTGTTATTCTCTTACCCTCTCTAAAATCCTGGAGAAATGTATCCATAATCAACTTCTAAATTATCTACTCCTAAACCAATTCCTCTCCCCAACTCAACATGGGTTTAGGCCAGGACACAGCATAACTACCTCTCTTATTTCCTTCATGGACACAGTCAAACAAGCTAGAAACACTGATAAATTTGTATCCTCATTCTTTTTGGACCTCTCAAAAGCTTTTGATACAGTCTCCCACCCTCGACTCATCAGTAAACTCTCCAATCTAGGTATCTCCCCCAACTCTAAACTGGTTCACTACCTAAAAAATAGACAACAATCTATTAGATGGCTCAACTCTTTCTCTCCATTTCTTGAGTCTTCCACAGGTGTTCCCCAGGGCTCCATCTTAGGACCCCTTCTTTTCAGTATTTTCATAAATGATTTTCACTCTACTCTTAAAAATGGGTCCGTAGTACAATATGCAGACAATTCAACCATTAATCGCTCTGCTAAATAAACAATGGAACTTCTGCAAATAACCCAGAATGCCCTTACTGCTACTGAAATGTGGATGGCCAATAATCATCTACACCTAAAGCCCAATAAAATCAAATTGCTATCATTTACTCCCAAGAAAAACCTCTAGGTACACAAGACAGATTCCACCATTCATTCTCAAAACAACATCACTGTAGAGGTTGTCTCCCACACTAAATTACTAAGAGTTATTTTGGATGAAAACCTGACATTTGACCTCCATGCCCTCAATAATATAAAAAACACACCAAAAAATTAGGCACCCTCTATATATATAAACACTTTCTTAACTGCTCTACAGAGCAGGCTCTTGCCTTAACCTTTCTCTTACCTTCTCTCCTGTATGGTGCTCCTCTCTTTACCAATATCCAAAAAACAAGCTTGAGTCCTGTTATAATAAGGCTGCCAAGTTTGCAACCAATGCAAAATACTCTTCCCGTCACTGTGTCGCCCTACAATTGCTTAAATGGCTTAGACTTCCACACTGTCTAATCTACCTACAACTAACCACAGCACACACAATCATTTACAAACCATCAGACTGCCCAGACCTTTCTTCCATTTTAACCCACTATCACCCAAATAGGCCACTCAGATCTGAAAATCAACTTTTCCTGCAAGCAAACAAACCAAACTCCCAGCTGGCCACATGCACTACTCTTTCTCAATTGCCAAACTATGGAATGCTCTCCCAATAACTATCATAACCTCCAGTAATATCACTTCCTTCAAAAAATCTCTGTGGCAATACCTCTTCACCCTATGACAATGCAGCTGCCTCAGTTCTCATCTCTCTATAACCTGATTCCCCACACTTTGTCATATTCATCCTTATTCACATCTTCACCTCTTCAAATCTTCAAATTTTTCCTTTACCACTACCTAAAACACGTATAAGTTATCTATCTATGCCTTACTATCAGGGAATAACTCAATTACACATTGCCTGGCACTATTGTTCTGGCTGACACTCTTCTAGCACCTTGAAAAGCAAAGCTATAGGACTTCTTTAACCATTATATTTTCTTTAAATGTATAGTAATATGATTACTTAAGTTACTATGTATCCCTAAACTGTATTAATCTGTACATATTGTATGCTACATGTATCTTATTCTGTTTTTGTACAATACTGTTTGTTATTATATAATACTATTTGTGTCTACTAAATGCTTTCAGTATTATATACTATTATAATAACTGCCTTGCGGAGCTTTTCTCTCTGGGCCTCCAGTGAAAATTAGCTGTTTTGGCCCAGTGGACTTTCCCGGTAAACAAATGCCAATAATAATATGCATCATGGCATACAATGGCTTAAATATCAAAATATACCCTCCCTAAAAGTCCATACTGACTTGCACCACTTTTTAAATAAAAAAACTTCATTAACTTTTTATTAAGTAAAGGCAAAAAAAAAAAAAAAAACTAAAAAACTATTGTATCCTCTGGTGATGTGATTGTAGGGATACCATACAGCTGTAGCAATTGGGTGCAATGGATTCCCCCCAGTGCATGTAGACTTGTAAATCTATTAAAGTCCATTTATACAGCTCTATGGCATGCTATCTTCATACTGATGTTCCAAGGGCATATGTCCCAATTCCCTCCAGAATCATGGACAAACACAGAAATATTCAAGGACACCTTTTAAAATATTAGTATTAGTAATGTGAGAGGTTGACAGTATAAGAGAATGCAAATTAATTATAAGGGAATATAGCAATAACCCACAGCTGGGTGTGGGTAATGCTGGATTTACCCACGGTTGGCATGGTTTGGTCACAAGGGCAAAGCTCGAGTGACCAAACAAAGCCAACCGTGGGTAAATCCAGCATTTACCCACACCCAACCGTGAGTTATTGCTATTATACAATGGTGTTTGTTTTGTGTTGTATTATGCTTATGTTGTTATTTAGGTTTTTGTTTGCTTTAGTTTGTATTCTTCCACTTTGAGATAATATAGTCCACACTTTTAGTTTATGTTTATTGTTTATTTTGTTTGTCTTTTTATTTAAATATAAATTATTATTAATTTTTAAAGAGTTGTCAGGAAATAATTATATATGTAAATGTACTTTGTAAAGCTTTTGGTATGTTTTGGTGTTGTAGTTTCTTTTATATTATATTAAGTTGCTTTTTAATACTACAGTAGATTATAAGATGGGTATGTGTGTGTCAGGTCTTTTGTTTCTACAGTGCTCGTTATTTCTTTTCTTTTTAATGTTTGTAAAATTATAGTTTTGTGCATCTTGGTGTACTACAAAGATGTGTTGTGTACTTTTTATTTAATTTCCAGTCAGCACTGTATGTTACATTAGCTGCCAGAGTCACTTTGTTACTTACTTTTGATTTATATAATGAAGACTACTTGCATTGCCCATTTAGCATGCAGGTTTCTGCACAATGACAGAGCTAAAAGTTAACTGTGCGTTATGGACATTTCAGGGGTATGTTTTAGTAGCATAGGGAATAGTTTTTATGTATTTTAGACATTTTAGTATTGGGAATAGTTCCACTTTTTTTAAGGTTGCGGAGCTTTGCATTACAATATTTAGATGTTTGCAGTTGGTCATGTGATAATTTGGTGCGTTTATGTATTATTTACTTGTTTTGCAGTCACCGCTGCATGTTACATTAACGGCCGGAATATTTCCTCTTTTTGTAGGGTTGAACAGCTTTGGCTTATAATGTATTTATTTACATTTTTGAAGTTGGTTGTGTGATGCTTTTGGTGCATTTATTCATTTACTTGTTTTCTAGTTGCCACCGCATGATACATTAATAGCTGGACTTTTTCATTATTTGTTTAGCATTTACAATGTGCACATTGGTTGGATTAGCCAATCAGCGTGCATGTTTTTCATGTCTGCCGAGATCGCATTGTATAATGCAAATTAATATGCACTTCCTGAAATAAAATAAGTGTGTAACTCTAATTGTCACTATGTATTCACCTTTTCTGTAAAAGCCACCAGTTTTAGGTGAGATTATGAGGGACAAAGCAACATTTTAAGCCACAAACAGGAATGGTTAAGAGGTGTACGACAAAGGGTAAAAGTCAACTGACACACTATAGAATATTTTTCTTACCAGGGATATAATACAGTATAGGGACACATTTTATGAATGAACATGATGAGAATGCAAAAAAGGTATGTCACTGGACTGTAGCAAAATAATTTAGAATTTATATCAATATATTATGTAACCAAAACACAGCCTACATGGTACAAGTTCATGATACTGTTACTTAATTTAGCAGCAATCTTGGTGGTTTTACACAGTAATTGCAAGCAGAATACAAACACACAAAGTATGCCCAATGACAGTAGAGGACGGCTGCATGACATTATTTGAGTAGCAGATTAAGTTATAAATATGGTTCACTTGGGTCTTAAAGGAAATCTGATGTATTAAAAGGAAGGCATAAGTTCTTTCTATTAACAAATATATATATCTCCAGACTTTATGGAAAGATCAGACACAGAAAGATAACAAGTGTGAGAGGACACATGGAGTACAACAGAAAAGTATGAAGGGGTGAAAGGAAGGTAAAGAGAATACTTATTAGGAACAACAAGTCTGATAAAAGTATTTGTAAGTATAAGAACCACGAAGTGAGCAAACATATGAGAGAGGACACTGCACAGAGGAAGACAGACAGACAGAGAGAAAGGATGCAGGTGTGTGTGTGTGTGTGTGTGTGTGTGTGTGTGTGTGTGTGTGTGTGTGTGTGTGTGTGTGTGTGTCTGTGGGTGTGTGTGTATATGGGTCTACTTGAGATGTTCGAAATTTCAAAATGCCAATATTCATATGGCTGAGACCATATGATCAACATTTTGAAATGTCAAACATGTATATCGGAGATCCCTATACAGCACGGAACCAGGAGATTTCCCTTTTCTGCACTTTAGTGTGATCTCAAAGTAGGAGTATTTAAGTAGCAAAGGGTGCAGGGGGGCTTGCCCCCTGCTAAGCGCAGTTAGTCAAGTGTTTTTGTGTGTTTTACGTTATGTAGGAGATGTTCGACATTTCAAAATGTCGATCATATGGTCTCGGCCATATGAAAGTCTGCGTTTTGGAATGTCAAACATCTGAAGTAGATCCATATATATATATATATATATATATATATATATATATATATATATATATATCTGGGTCCCCTTGACTTCATCAACACACCGAAACACTGACGCTAAGAAGACCGACACGAGAAGACCGACGAGTCAGATGATCGACAATGTGAAATCCCAACAGCCGAAACACCGACATGGGCAATGTGTGAGCGCGAGTCGGTAAGTGTGCGATAGTGAGGGATTTAGCTTTAGGAAGTGGACAGGTAAGTGTGTGCTAGTTAGGGATTTAGCGTTAGGGAGCGGACAGGTAAGTATGTGCTAGTGAGGGATTTAGCGTTAGGGAGCGGACAGGTAAGTGTGAGATAGTGTGGGATTTAGGGTTAGGGTGCGGGAAAGGTGAGTGTGCGGTAGTGACGGACTTTAGGTGTAGTGGCGGGTTAAGTGAGTTAGGGTTAGGGTGCGGGTAGGGTAAGTGTGCAATAGTGACAGAATGTAGGTTTAGTGGCGGGTTAAGTGAGTTAGGGTTAGGGTGTGGGTAGGGTAAGTGTGCAGTAGTGTCGGACCTTAGGGTTAGGGTTTGGGTTAGGGTTAGTGCATGTATAGTTGTGTGTTATGTGTAGTTTACGTTTTGTGTGTCGGTGTTTTGGGTGTCTGTGTTATGGTGTTCGGTTTTGTGCATTTTCGGTGTTTTGGTGTCGTTGTTTTGAGTGTCGGGTTTGTGGCGTGTCGGTGTTGTGATAGGGATCCACATATATATATATATATATATATATATATATATATATATATGTATATATATATATATATATATATATATATATATATATATATATATATATACACACACACACACACACACACACACACACACACACACACACACACACACACACACACACACACACACACACACACACACACACACACACACACACACACACACACACACACACATAGATGTATTTATTTATTTGACATTTGTTGACTGGGATAGTCTGGCTGAGTTATTGCCCTTTTTCGGGGGAGGCCCAGGGAGAAAAGCTCCACTATAACAAGTACATAATTTACAGTTAAGAACAGGTAAAGCTTTTATTCACAAGTCTTTGCAATTTATCCATTTGTTCAATTTCATTTGGAAAGCATACTAAAAGCAGATTAGGTTAAACAGAAAAAAAGCTGTTTACAGATTATTTTCTTGCACAAATCAGAAGAAAGACTGTTAGCAAATTCACTTACAGAAGCAGTGTCTAAGGTGTGGTGAGAGCACTTTGAACAACAGGCGCTATTAACGTATTTTATATAGTGTAAAGGGAATGTTCTAGAATTAAGATTTAGTACTCAATAATAAATAGTAAATTAGAAGACATTTACCTGAGAACAGGAGATGAAGATGGAGAGGAGAGGGAGGGGAGACGTGGGTGCATAGTAGGTGAATTAGAGTAGCTGGTACGTGGTAGTGTCTGAGGTGAGATTTGGTACAGGTGAAAGGGATACGAAGGAAGTTTAAGGAGGGTGATGACAGTGGCGTGTCCAGGTGCTAGTTAAATGATCCTTAAGAGCAATTTTAAATTGTTGTGGTTGGTTAATATTTCTAATGACCAGGGGAAGATAGTTCCAGGAGACAGAAGGAGAGTAGCTGTAGATATATTGTCCAATTGTTCTTTTTTGCTTGAAAATTGCTAGTATATTTTGTTCAGTGCTTCTGATTGTCCTGGTTGCAGTATAGAGGTGAGAAGGAGGGCTTGTAGAGGGCAGAATGCATGATGTGTAGATGAGAGACAGAAGCAGTTGGTGAGGGAATTCAAACCAGTTTAAGGTCTTGAGGAAGTGACAATGGTGAGTTTTAAAGGTGTGGTTAGCAGCAAATGTAGCAACTTTATTATAGGTGGTTTCTACTTTAGTTAACAGAAAGGTTTGTAGGTTTTTAGGGATTGTGAGCTATAGAAGAGAGTAGGAAGAAGGTAGGCATGACAGAGTGAGCGTTGGGACTCATTAATTAGGACTTTTTTATTTCTGTAAAGCAGGTCTAGGTTTTAGTGGGTTTTTGTAATGCATTGGAGCACATATAGGTCAAATTTGAGTTAGTCATCTATGATGGCTCCCTGAAGCTTAGCATGTGTTTCAGCTGTGATAGAAATATTATTAAGGGAAGAGACAGAGAAAGAGAATTTCAGATGGTTGAGGGATTTGGGAAGGAATGGCAGACGTTTAGTCTTGTTTATATATGAGAATTTAAATGTATACACAAGGGAAGGGTGGAAAGGAGTGGGGGATAACAGTAGATGGGATGGAAGTTTAATGAAAAAAAATGCATATAGACTGGAAAAGAAGATGGACCTTGTTCATACTTCACTGCTTCAAGCAATCCCTGAGTTCTGATGCCTGTTGGTCACTATGTGAAACTTGACAGCCATTCTTTAACCTTGTCTGGAGATAAGCTTTCATACCTTAAGAGAAGGTGAATTCCACAGCTTTGCTATACAGACACTGTAGGTCGAATCTCTATGTTCACCAGGAAAAGGGCTAATAACTATTATGGCGGTACAGTGCAGCAGAGAGATTTAGCTGGGGTAGTTTAGGTCAAGCTCACTGACGTTTTACATTTACTGGAGTTTAACAGCATGTATTCTTATCATAAAAGTTTTTCTATGGCTTTGAAATGGTGACAACAGAGGGGGTACACCAGCAGTACTGCATGCCATCTGCATATAACTTTGATTACTTTGTATGTGCTGGGATTGTGACAAGGATAGTAAGTAAACAGGGAGCATACAGAGTCTGCCCAGCAGAAACGTGTAGAGTGTAGCTGTTCATATAGATCAGTTACGAAAGCTTTAGCTTCGTATAGCATGTCAAACTTTGGATTCATTTTTATTATGACAGATCAGCTACAAAAGTCAAACACTGTCAAAGATAATCCCAAGAATCTTATATCTTAAAAAGGTATGCATTCAATGATGGTGCCAAGCAAGTCTGGAGCCCGTAGAAAATGGTCTGCTAAGTGCCCGAACAGCAAGTCTTTTCTATTGAAGATATTTAGGTAAAGCTGTATGTTTGACATTGCCTTGAACATGTTTATGTCTGTGCTAAATTACTTACTGTGCAACAATCAATGAACTGCCCGGGGGGGGGGGGGG
Source organism: Protopterus annectens (assembly GCF_019279795.1). Taxonomy (NCBI): domain Eukaryota; kingdom Metazoa; phylum Chordata; order Ceratodontiformes; family Protopteridae; genus Protopterus; species Protopterus annectens. The sequence goes on along the minus strand of NC_056741.1, from coordinate 1,816,003,097 downwards.
GCAGAGTTGAGTCATCAGTGGAGAAAGTTAAACCTGCATTATCAGAGGTTCCATGTCATTCATGAATGTAGTGAAACAGAACTGGGCTAAGCACAGAGCCCCGTGGAGCAGGCAGAGGGATCAGCAGCTGGAGGAAGAAGATGTACCCACTGGACTGCTGTCAGATCTGACTTTGTAGCTGCTGAATCACTGGGTAATATCATCAGACAGCCATGTGGATGACAACTAGGAGGAGTTGATGTCTAAATGTATCAAATGCCTTTTGCAGATTGCACACACAAAATCAAATCCATGTTGGAAGTTACACAAGTTTTCAGTGTTAATACAATGATAGCCTGAGAATGAACACATTTTTCCAAGATTTTCAAAAAGTACAGTGCATTTACAGCTGGTAAATTCAGTTGAAGGCACATCCTTATGTACAGTAATCCTTACTTAAAGGGATTGCTACTACAGAGAATCACTCACATAAAGGGATTACTACTAACAAGGATTACTTTATGTAAACGGATTATTACTACAGAGGCTCTGCTTCATATAAAGACATTACTACCACCAAGGGTAACCTTTATATAAAGGGATTACAACTTAAAGTGATAACTACTACTACGACTGAGTATTACCCTTATGTAAAGGGATTATTACTACCAAGGACTACTCTTGTATAAGGGGATTATTACAAACAAGAATCAGCCTTAATTTAAAGGGATTACTAATAACAAGGTTTGCTTTATGCAAAGGGATTACAAATAAAAGGGATTACTACTACCAAGGATCACCCTTTTGTAAAGGAATTACTACTAGCGAGGACCACTCTTACATAAAGGGGTTACTATCGACAAGGATCGCTTTATGTAAAAGGATTACTAGTCCCGAGACTCACCATTATATAAGGGGATTACTACCACTGAGGATCACCTTTATGTAAGGGTTTACAACTACCAGGGATTGCTACTACTACTACTGAGGATCACCCTTATGTAAAGGGATTACTACTGGCAAGGATCACCCATATATATATATATATATATATATATATATATATATATATATATATATAAAGGGATTACTACTAGCACGGATCACCCTTACATAAAGGGATTAGTGCAAGGATCACTTTATGAAACAGTATTACTACTTCCGAGGCATTACTACCACCAAGGATCACCTAGGGACTACAACTGAAAGGGATTAATAGAGGATCACCATTACATAAAGGGATTACTAATAAAAATGATCACTTATGTAAATGGATTACTGCTGCCAAGGCTCACATTTATGTAAAGAGATTAATCCCACCAGACATCACCATTATGTAAAGGGATTAGTAATACCCACACTCAGAGACCGAGGAGGACATGTTGCTTTGGTAGGAGAAAATCAGTAGCCACTGAGTGTGGTTTAAGTTTCAGCAACAGATTTTTTCATAAGGCTAATTTTAGCAATTTGAATAAGGGGGAGTTACAAGTTCGGGTATAAGTGTGGTCTTGATTGCATAATGATCTGACTGCATCAGCAGCAAATTAAGGTAAGCCATTCACAGAATTTTTTCACATTAGTTGATAAGGAATTTTAAATTAGAAACATCAGCTTTCAGTGGAGTTCCTTGAAGAAGTCACCAAGTAATAATGCAGAGCTGACAGAAAAACAAATTCCTTTGGCAAGTTCCAGAATAACATACAAAAGTATGCATGGTATAGATGCACGTTACATCTAGTGAATTGGTGCACAAGCTATCCTGTTAAAAATTCCATTACACTCCGCAACGTGCCACCATTTTTAATATAATTTTCTTAGATATTCTAAATGCCAAGCCCTCCTAAGAAGAAAATTTGTCAAAACTAACCTTACACCTTGCGTAACTCGGAACACAAAACCGGTAATAAGAAAAGAGCCTGGAAGCAGTGCTACCAAAACCTGATGTCTCAGGCCTTCCAGTGCTCCAGAACTGCATTAAATCAAATCAAAACTCTGGCCTTCCAGTGCTCCAGAAATGTATTAAATCAAATCAAAAACTCAGGCCTTCCAGTGCTCCAGAACTGTATTAAATCAAATCAAAACTCAGGCCTTCCAGTGCTCCAGAACTGTATTAAATCAAATCAAAACTCAGGCCTTCCATTGCTCCAGAACTGTATTAAATCAAATCAAAACTCAGGCCTTCCAGTGCTCCAGAACTGTAATAAATCAAATCAAAACTCAGGCCTTCCAGTGCTCCAGAACTGTATTAAATCAAATCAAAACTCAGGCCTTCCAGTGCTCCAGAACTGTATTAAATCAAATCAAAACTCAGGCCTTCCAGTGCTCCAGAACTGTATTAAATCAAATCAAAACTCAGGCCTTCCAGTGCTCCAGAACTGTATTAAATCAAATCAAAACTCAGGCCTTCCAGTGCTCCAGAACTGTATTAAATCAAATCCAAACTTTAGTAAAAAACTTACTTTACCTTTTAAGATTATCAAAAAAACAAACCTAAAGACTTTCTGGGCTTTTAAAATCATCCCAACCTAAATGTATGCTCAATGGACACTTCCCACTTCAACACAGCTTTCCCTCATTGAAAACAACTCAAGTAACCTCCTTATTCACCTTCAATCCAATCCCACTGATTTTATTAATACAACTTGTCGCAACTACAACCATAAAAATCCTCTTTAAACTTAAACCAACCATGTAGCAACTGAAATCTTTCAGATTAATTCATTAAAGTAGCTGCAGATGCCTTAGCCCAAAATCTGGAAGCAAAGTTACATATTCACTGTACACAAAGGTGGCAAATCTAAATCTTAGTTACCTCACATCAGCTGCCATACTATCTCTACCACCAAATATATAGAAAATATGTTTTCACTCAATATTGCTACAGTACCTTTTCTGACCAAAACCCATTCTCTAGATTCCAGCATGGATGCCACCCTCAGCAAACCTCAGTCTCAAAACAGTTTCAAGAAAAATTGCCACACTCATCTCCTTAACTCTCAAATCTGCTCCTGCTCTTTTTCTGCCAGTTAATCAGTTGTCATCTCACCCCACTATGTCTTCTCCCAAACCATAGAGTTTCTCATCTCATTAAATCAGCAGCTGTAGATTTTTGCTGTCTTTAAAATTATTGATATGGGCTCTTAATCTCTTGTTTTTTGCAACCTTGAACAAGCAGTTTAACAATACAGCTGTCCTTCACCCACTTTAATATTTAATCTTCTGGATTTTCACATACTTGAGTATTTTGTATCTTTGTTAACGTACAATTTTTGATTTTTCTCTTTTTGTACTTCTGTACCCATCCTTCCATACCTTCCTTAAATCAGCTACTCCCTTCTCCATTCCAGTGCCCTGCTTTGGTTTTTACTTTTCATTATTTCACAACTTTAACTAGTTACATGTACAGGCACCCAAGTCTGTGCTGAATCTATAATCACTACACTTCAAATATTGTTTGCTATCACCAAGTGTCTGCCTATAATCCCTTTTTAATATTTTTCTCACTTATTTCCCCAGGCCACCATTGGAAAGTGTCTTGAGTGACCCAATCAGATATTCTAAATAACCAAATACTTTGTTCCACACACCCCCATCTAACTCATAGAACAACTTCAATTCACATCAACATAGGAAAGAGGGAAAATAATGCTTAAAAACCAAGTTCAACAATTTTTCAATGTAAAAGAATTGAAGAGATCCTCACATATTACATCCCAGATCCCTGTTTATTCTATTTACTCATTTTTATTTCTTATTTTTTGTTTACATTCCCGTTTTCATTCATTTCTATGATTTATTTTTTCTGTACAGCTGCTATGATTTTCTAAATTGGAGGTGTATAATGATATTAGGTTATCTTAAGTCAGGTTTCACTTTTAATTTATTAAAGAATCTAGGTCTAAATCCCACTTCACCTAGACTGCAGTCAGGGCTGTATCTTGCACTGGAAAGTGTTGCTCTGAGATACAATTTTGAATATTTTGTGCTATTTTTTATCTATATTCTGTGATATTCTCCACCACTACTTCCTAAATTGTCACCTTCGATCTTCTGACAAAAATCTATTTGACATCTGTAAGCCTTAACAAAACTGTGGTCAAAGTCTGTACTCCACATTGTGTAGTAAAAGTCTGGAATATGATCCCTGCATTAGTCAGGGCAATATATAACATTCATTCATTTAATTAAACTGCAACAAAAAGAGTTCCTCTCTGACTCCTGGCTTTGCATTTGTTGTTCTGGCTAAAAATTCCAGGCCCTTCTTCTCTAATACCTGTACACATCATCTTGCTCCTTTTCTTTATTTACTCCTAATCTTGCTTTTACTCATTATTTCTCCTGCCACTCATAGCTACCCCACTTATTACCTCTAACAAATACTTTTCTCACTGTTTCTCTCCACTTAATCTCCTCCTCTTCTTATCCACTGTTTGAATGTAGCACTCTGACATTTGCCGTATGGTAAAGTAATAAACTCTCTCACTTATAACATGTCACATTCAATATCATGCAGCATTGAAACACATTATCTTGTTCTAATGAAGGTATATGTGTATTACTCATTTCATTTGTGTATTAATATTTGCATTAATGTATGTATTTACAGTATACTGCAATATATCAGTTTTCACCTCTGTATATGTATTTTCTGTTCTTTTATTTGTGGAGCTTTTCTCCTTGGGCGTGTGTGTGTGTGTGTGTGTGTGTGTGTGTGTGTGTGTGTGTGTGTATATATATATATATATATATATATATATATATATATATATATATATATATATATATATATATACATATATATAAAACACACACACACACACACACACACACTCTACTAAATGATAATGTGTCTGCAGTATGGAGCTTAGTAATATTCCTACAGCAGTTAGTTAAGCAAACACTTTGTATTAGCCAAGCAGTGATTATTAATGTTGTATAAAAATAGACTGGACAGCTTGGAACTAGAGTCAGTAAGTTTGGAGCTTGCCTGAAAAACTTTAGAGGTGTAGAGTACACCAGCCAAGCTGGGGCTAACATGGGGAATTAAACTTGAAAGAAACATCTAGAGTTTAGAAGGCTTATTAATGCCTACAGCTTGGGAATTTTTTTAATACAGCTTGTACTTGGAAAGGCTATGAAGGACTATAAAAAACCTAACTAAGGAGGACTGAATTGGAATCCAACTTGGTAGTGGAGTGCTCTGCTACCACAGAGAACTGGAACTGAGCAGAATAGGGAAAATCTTGTCATCCCAGCTGACAGGAGAGGCACTGAAAAACATATATGGACATGGAGGGAACTATATGGATAATGACGACTTTTGTACAAGGCTGGTACAACATTCTCTCTCTCTTTCTACACACACACACACACACACACACACACACATACTCTGTGTACATGTGGCATACAGTGCTGTTTTCATAATAAATACGAAATGTCAGGCATCACACTCAAGTGCATTTCCTAGCCAAACATGTGAGACCTGATGTAGTGTCCCCACCAGCAACAGTCCAACATTTCTGTCAAATCATCTTCACTCCAGTCTTTGGTTTACAATCCCACTATTTGTAATAAAAATAACTGTGCAACTATGAACTGGTAAAATAACATCACCAGAGTAATAATGCTGCAGTTATAGTTCAAATGTGGCTACGGAGTGGTGTAACAGAGAAATGGGATCTAGTAGATACACCACTACAACCTGGGCACTCAAAGCTGCACTCTGACCATAAGTCCAAATGTCAGAGGGCCCTTCACCCCTTTCCCTCAAGGTTCCATCTTACAATGCTAGGGGCCATCCTATGGGAAGTGGGAATCCTGTGAATGGAATGTACCGCTGTTTGGCCTGGGAAAACATATAGTAGTTTCCGTGAAGCAGTTTTGCTGCTTTCCTGGTGTTTTGCACTCCAAGTAACCTTCACTCCCTACTGCATCCTTGAGAAGTATTAACATTTGCGATGTCTGATCCAGTGGTGTGTGTGCTTTCCCACTAATGCAACTAATCCCAGCATTGCTCTCAATTTCTTTGCTCAAGAATTAGGGGCAAAGCTAAAATAATGGAGTAAAAAATAGCCCCAAAATCATGTTTTTAAATATTACTTTAACAGAACCGATTTTACATCAGTATCCATTTTCTGAACAAGAAGCATGAAGCTCTAGCATCTGGCATTACTGACTTTCTGTAATCCTCGGAGATTTACCAGAAAATGAAAAAAATATATGACTACTTGACAAAATCAGAGTGACCTGAGCAGTCTGGATCCCATTTAGAGTGTACACTGCCTGTTGAGTGTGCACGCTGTGGTCATTATGCTGCTTCTGTGGCCTGCTTCTGTGAGATTAGCCTCTGAAGGCTTTCACTGCTGCAGGGGCCGATGCCCATTCCCTCCCCAGTATGACAAAATAGGTGTTAGCTGTTTATTCCCAACTCCCCCTACCAACTCTTAAAGTGCCTCAGTATGAATCCCACATCACTTGGACTGCAGTCAGGGCTGTATTCTTTTGGACCTCACAGTCAGAAACCACTTTTCAATATTTTTGTGCTAAAGTTTAAAACACAGCTATTAACCTGATCAGTAATAATGTAACAATCTGTCAAAACTGGTCTCTACATCGTTATATCATGATCTTTGTAAATGGCATTGCTTATCCTTTATCATTACTGTATCATTATTTTTGTAAATTTCTGATAATTGTATTAGTTATATGATAATGAGTGTATACACTTCTTCACTTATGTACCTGTTATGTTAGGAGAGCTTTTCTTTCCTAACCTCTACCAAACCAGATTGTCCCATTCAACAAAAATACAAATAATTAAATAAAATAAACAGACCAATCACTTTTTAGACAAAGGCCAATAACCACAAAATATACTAAACAAACTGATGCATGTGGATGACACACTATGAGCAGACGAGGATTTGGAATTTATTACAAGAACATGGCTGTGGATGTTACTGGTAAAAGAAACGACAGTTCAGCAGTTACATGGCTAAAACAAACATCGGAATCAATCATCTCAGCCAGTGAATAAGCTAGTTAAATACATGTCTGTGCATCCAGGTGGTTGATTAGGACAGAACTATACTCCCAGTAGGAACAGGAATGCAACACTGGAACATAACAGAAGACTTGTTCAGTTTTGCAAAGTCTGATTGATGAAGGTAATTCAAAGGAGACAACGCTTTTTGGAGATCAGCTGGAGTGATACAGTATTCTCCTTACTTTCATTTGGGGATTAAATACAAGTGTGCAACACTATCACAGAGAAAGTCCTTTTATTGGCATTCTGACATGTGTCATTATATGCAATCCTATACGTGCCAGAATACTTGCCCCATTCCTACATCCACAACCTCTTTTTCCCATTTTATTTTGCATGTGGGTTGAGGATGTCACATGAACAGTGACAATCATCTAAAGCCAGAGTTTACACCACCAAGTGGCTAGCCTCGATGTGGTAGTTCTTCCACGCCACATACTCACATGAACAATTTATTGTGTCCAGTCCACCTACTGCATGTTTTGGAATGTGGGTGGAAACAAGAGCACCCAGAAGAAACCCACAGGAACACAGGGAGGACATGCAGACTGCACAGAATATTCCACGCCACATACTCACATGGCCAATTTATTGTGTCCAGTCCACCTAATGCATGTCTTTGGAATGTGGGAGGAAACAAGAGCACCCAGAAGAAACCCACAGGAACACAGGGAGGACATGCAGACTGCACAGAATATTCCACGCCACATACTCACATGGCCAATTTATTGTGTCCAGTTCACCTACTGCATGTCTTTGGAATGTGGGAGGAAACAAGAGCACCCAGAAGAAACCCACAGGAACACAGGGAGGACATGCAGACTGCATAGAATATTCCATGCCACATACTCACATGGCCAATTTATTGTGTCCAGTCCATCTACTGCATGCCTTTGGAATGTGGGAGGAAACAAGAGCACTCAGAAGAAACCCACAGGAACACAGGGAGGACATTCAGACTGCACAGAATATTCCACGCCACATACTCACATGGCCAATCTATTGTGTCCAGTCCACCTTCTGCATGTCTTTGGACTGTGGGAGGAAACAAGAGCACCCAGAAAAAACCCACAGGAACACAGGGAGGACATGCAGACTGCACAGACTATTCCACGCCACATACTCACATGGCCAATTTATTGTGTCCAGTCCACCTACTGCATGTCTTTGGAATGTGGGAGGAAACAAGAGCACCCAGAAGAAACCCACAGGAACACAGGGAGGACATACAGACTGCACAGAATATTCCACGCCACATACTCACATGGCCAATCTATTGTGTCCAGTCCACCTACTGCATGTCTTTGGAATGTGGGAGGAAACAAGAGCACCCAGAAGAAACCCACAGGAACACAGGGAGGACATGCAGACTGCACAGAATATTCCACACCACATACTCACATGGCCAATCTATTGTGTCCAGTCCACCTACTGCATGTCTTTGGAATGTGGGAGGAAACAAGAGCACCCAGAAGAAACCCACAGGAACACAGGGAGGACATGCAGACTGCACAGAATATTCCACGCCACATACTCACATGGCCAATTTATTGTATCCAGTCCACCTACTGCATGTCTTTGGAATGTGGGAGGAAACAATAGCACCCAGAAGAAACCCACAGGAACACAGGGAGGACATGCAGACTGCACAGAATATTCCACACCACATACTCACATGGCCAATTTATTGTATCCAGTCCACCTACTGCATGTCTTTGGAATGTGGGAGGAAACAACAGCACCCAGAAGAAACCCACAGGAACACAGGGAGGACATGCAGACTGCACAGAATATTCCTAATTTATGTGGTCACATCTAATTAAAAAGCTTTGTAGCTGTGCAATACAAACATGCTCACATAAATTTGTCTTTATCCCTCTGTGACATTACCATAGGAATGCACACAGATCCTTAAATGGACAAACCTCAACCATGAGTAGTCCTATGTCCATTAAAGTCTACAAATGCATTTCCACACAACACTGATGTCACTGAGGGTAGGATGTTTCTGGAAGTCCTAGTGATGTTAGTGTAGTTAAAATGGTACTTTACGAAAAATTTTATTTAAAAAATGTGATAATTTAGCAATATTAGGTGGGAAACTTAATCATGGCTCTGTCTGAACCACAAGCTATAATGGAAAAGGTAAGTAAACAAATGTCACCAAAACACCTTAAAGTTTGTTAACAGTACTAACCAGTAAACACTTCTGCTTTAGAAACCAGAATACTAACAATCAAAGACGTATCAAAGTACAGGGCCAATAATGAATGAAGTGCATATGATCATATATTCTGACAAGGGTCTTCAGATAATGCTTATCAAATACAGTCCACAGTATTAAATGCCATTTTACGCCACTTACTGACATGAAGTAATCCATCATATGAGCAAAAAGAAAAAGAAAAAAGAAAAGCACAAGGCCTTTTGAAGGAGAAATTTCCTTATCCTAAGAATGCTTTGTCTGCAAAATGCTGAGTCAGTGTTCTGATGCATGGTAAAACATATGGTATGTCATCATAAACACGTATGTCTTTATGCACAGCATTTCGAAAAAGAACAGAACACCTTCTGTTTTGTATTCTGTTTCACTTCTAAAACTTATAATACACAGATGCTTTTATCTAGAGTGCTACCTGATACAAAATCCTACTTTCTATAAATTTAGAAGGAAGGAATGGAGAAAGCTCAGAGTCTGCTACTGTTTCATTCAAAACATATCCGATAAATGACAAATGTGATATCCATCACATTAGAATCTGCCTTCTGTTCTCTATAATAAATAGCTGCATGGTATTACAAATACCATGCTAAAATGCAAAAAAAAGCAATATATGAATGCAATCAATGTCAGGCTGTGGAAACACCCCAACATCACTAAATGATCCCCTATTTGTGCAGCCTGCAGTGGAATAGATGCTGTTACACAGAAGACTAGCTTGGGAACCTGCCTGGAAGAGATATGCCCCTTCCCTAAATGGACAGCTCTTCTGTCCTGAAAGGATATAGAATAGGCTTTCCACTGCTGAGGACCCTTGTGTTACAGCCCATAATGTTAGCTTCAGACATCAATTGCTACTTACATCTTTTGGTCTGTTCCCATAATTCACTTGTACCCAATGCTTTGTAGAAACAGTTAAGAGAAATGTTTTAGCAGTGGGTGATACTAGACAATTATAAATGAAACCTATGATCCCCAGGAGAGGAAAGGGAGGTCAACTATAACATGTCACAAAAAAAATAACTGACACAAATCCAAAAATCTGTTTCCTTTAAATCTCAAGGGGTGACAGATAAAAACACAATATGATTATGGAAACAGTGACAAACCTGTATTAAAAGTTTATAAAAACAGTAATATATACAAGATTTCCCACTGGAGACAGTGCTTCATCAGATGCTAAAAAAACTAGTTGAAGTGTACAGTTTCAGTTTGTGTAACTTGAGCATTTTGTTACTTAAGTGCTGTGATGTAGTTTCCACTGCATCTGACTAAAAGTATTTGGGCAGTTTCTTAATAAAAAGCTTAATAAACTTTCTTATTAAGTAATTATCCCCATGACTTTACTGAATCCCTTGCTGAAATCACTAGAGGGTTTGAATGGGGGTGCATCCATAGACTTTAATGGACGGGCCCTGCACATGAACTGTGCTGTGTCCATTAAAGTGCAAGGACACACCCACAAATTCTCAATCTGTGGACATAACAGAGGAAAATGTTCAATTAAATTTTTCATGATGTCATGGAGGGAGAATTAAGACTTAAAGGATTTTATTTCAAAGATTGTGCCTTAACAGAGCCATGGATAGCAAGGAAATGAAGCAGGACCCTGGAAGCAACCCATGCCATGGTGTACAAGTATAAGAGTGTGACTGTTTTTTGAATGTTATGCTGCCGTTAAAGTATGCAATCACATGACAGAAGTCAACCAATAGAATACAGCCCACAATTAGTATAAACAAGTTAGTCATTTTCATTCATTTGTTTAACATTTAGAATTTTTATAATCTTTTAATAAATGTTTCAGTTTTCTGGAATCAGATTGTATTTTTTGCCATTATAGGGCTTTATTGTGGCTCAGAATTATCGGTTTGAACTGCACTCGAGAAAAGCACCTCATCTTCCAAAACACCACCTATTCCATGGAACCTGGTAATGCCAAGTTTCCTGATAATCCATACCAGACATGGCCTATCTGAACACCTACTTAACCTCTTTAATCTAATCTAATCTAATCATCTCCACTAACTTCTAATCTAATCTAATCTAAAATAATCTAATCATGTCCACTAGCTGCATTCCTGAGGCCTGGAAAATAGTCACTGTAATGCCATTCCACAAGGGTGGCATGACCACAGACCCTAATAACAATAGACCTATTAGTCTCACTAGCCTCACATATAAAACAGTGGAGCATATTATCTCAGATCTCATTAATCTGGACATTGAAAACTCTCTCAACCCTGGATCCTCACTAATTCAGCTTTGTTAAAGGAAGTTCATCCCTCTTTAACTTCAGTAATTTCTTTGAAAAGGTAATTGAAGCTGCGGATAGCAAATATGCAGTACATACAGCAGTATTTGGACCTGGCCAAGGCCTCTGACACTATTTGCCATGCAGGCATTATTGACAAACTTATAAACCTGAATATAAATCCTTATGTTGTGTGGTGGATGGCTAACTGGTTGTCTGACAGAATCCATGTTGTTACTGTTACAGGTCTACTTCTGAAAGCAAAATATTTACAAGTGGTATTTGACAGGGCTTAGTGTCGGTCCCTCTCCTATCTGGTATCTGTTTTTTAGACCTTAGGCCAACACTCCTGTCATGGTTATCTATGTTTGCAGACCACTGTAAACTAGGTGTTGTTATTTAATCTTCCACCGACTGGCAATTGCTCCAGCTTGAGTCAGAACATATTAACAACTGGTGCAAGGATAATGGTTTCAAGTTAAATGTGTAAGCATGTAGCATAGTAAACAAAATAGTTTCACTTACCATATAGGTGATGCACCCCTCAAATCAGATACTGTTGTAAGGGATTTAGACACTCTTGTGACCAGCATCTCTTCTCAGTAGTTTGGAATGCCTTCTGTCTGGCTCATCTAATTTCCCAAGACATCTCAACTAAAGCCAAATAGTCTTAATTCCCATTCACTCATTTCTCATTAGACTTAATCCAGTGTATATTCTATTACATAATCCAGTGAATATAACGCACCTTTAGGCATGTGTTTGAGTAAACATATCACTCAGTTTAACAGACCTCAAAGATTAATAACTAAAAAGATCAGTGGTGTCAAAAATCTTTTATCTGGACAGATCGTCAGCTCTTTCTACTCAGTCTCCTATAGATTCCTACATGGAGATCTATGCCTAGCCTTTCGAACCATGAAAAATCGACCCTCATTCACCTCCTATTCCTTTGAAAAAAAAATGGTACCTGAAATACCTGGTTAAAGGAATTAAGCCTTCAACAGATAAATAAAACACTTTTTTCATGTTATATTCACATCTCAGTGTATCCCTCACCTCTAAAACAAACTTCTACTACATGTCAAGTAGAGTAGCACCATTGCCATCGTCAAGGTAGGTGGGTATAGATTAATGGTTATGCTTTCCACCTCACGGACACAAGGTACAGGGTTTGATTCTGACCTCAGGTCATTGCCTAATTTTAAAATAGTCCTTCAGGGTAGTTAACCTAGTTTTCACAAATGAACATATAATGTAATCCTACATAACTGAAGGACAGAATCACATAAACACCTGATGTATTTTGTTTTGCTCTCCTTGAGGCTGGAGGGAACTTTTTTAAATAGGAATTTTTGGTTAGACTTATAATGGTCTACAGACTGATTGTGTAGTACTTACCTACAAACCTACGAAAAATATATCAACAGTTATTTAAATACAAACTGCTATGGGTTACTCTGATCAGCAATATGAATTCAGGAATTCCTTTAGTTCAAAAGCATAAACGATGGCCTAATTCCTGGTATTTGTTGACATGACTCATGCCTTTGAGAAAGTTATCCATAGGCCTATACTCAATGACTCATGAAACCTTATTGGAGAAAACACTATATTACGGTTCAAAAGCTATTTGCAGGGCATAACCTTCCAAAGCTACTACATTTTTTATCAGAAGAACATAAGCACAATATCAGAGCAACACAAGGCCTGGTCTTAGGACCAGTTCTAATCTCATTTTTTATTAACGGCATAACACATGACCTACCTGGCCACAAAATACTTATGAACATAGATAATATTGTACTCCTCAACGCTAGCATAACAAGTAATCCCTACAAAATAACAATCTAAAGTTATGGACCTTTGCAACTGGCTCCACACAAATAAACTTCTTATTAACAGCCCCCTAAAAAAATAATAATGTCATGATGTTCAATACCACTAAAAAAACTTTGAACTCTACCTATATTAACCTTAGAACACTAAAGAGATTATTATTTGAAATGCTACTCATTAAAAATATTTAAGCGCAACCCTGGATCCTTTCAGAATTTCAGTACTCACACAGGCAATATTACTTTTAAAGTCATTTCACAGGTAAAATTATATGATCGGATCTCATGTCCCAATTCCCAAGACACTAAACACTTTGAAAGAAATTATTTATTATTTATTTATTTGTCTTTTGTTAACCGGGTTAGTCCACTGGGCTGGGGGCCCATTTTCAGTGGAGACCTGAGGAGAAAAGCTCCACATAAAGAACAACTTACAGATTTTTATATTTGCAATACATACATGCTAGTCATTTACAGAGGTTTTATATTGCCATACAATTAAACAGACACACATACGTTCTAGACATATCAGAAATATAGTACATGGTGATGAGACATCATACATTAATGAGACTTAACAATGCATATAAAAATAGTATCGATGTACAAGAAGTAGGCTGCTGTGCAGTTAAAGACGATAAACCTAGTGGGTAGAGGTGGAGAAGGAGTGAGTAGTGAAAGGGAGTCGGTAGAAGGAAAGGAAGAAAGATGAGTTGGGGTCAAGACAGTAAGACTGAGAGGGAGTAAAGTAGCAGTGGAAGAGAGGGTGGGATGAATTTTAAATAGTGTAAGAGATAAGTACAGGTTTAGGTAGAGTATTGCTAAGAAAGACAACTGGAGGAATGATTGTACCTTATGTACATATTGTATACAACTGAACTAAATGCACTACCTCTGACGTTTATCACACTAATTGTAAGAATTCCAACACTAGTATCCTACATTTATTACTTCTATTACTTATGCCTGTATATATTTTAGAAATCCATTGTTCAAGATTATACTGATGTTGTAACTCAGATTATCTAGTAGAGTTTACAGAGTACAGCAGTACTTTCATAATAATCAAATTATACATTGCAATTTACAACACTGTTTTTAATATTGTACTTTTGTACCCAAGTACTGCGGTGGTGGTGCTGCGGTAGCATTGTCGCCTCACAGTAAGACGCTGCCTGGTTCAATTTTCAGCTAGAGCGTCTTCTGCATGGAGACATGTGTGAATGGGCGTACCTTCGTTGAAGGTTGTGCATCAGAGCTGGCAACTCGGTACGTAAAAATCAATTGCCAATCATTAGCGGACCAGAGTTCCGCTGTGGCGATCCCTAAAAGCCGAAAGATACAACAACAACTTTTGTACCCAAGTCATGACTGAAAAGGCTGTGGTTAAAGTATGACTGCTGCATTCCAGTACACCTACCCATAAATAAATAAATACATTAACATTAACTTCCACAGATGTCTGCAGTAAATGGAAACCAAGCAAGGGCACCAAGTGTTATACAAAACCTGCATTCTTGGAACAATAATCCTTAGGATTTACAGAAACCATCCCACCTTGAAGCCATGAGTTTCACACCTGCTATACCCATTTCTAATTTGTAAAAAGGCCAGCTTGTTCATTTGCATAATTACAAATATGCAAAAAATTGGAAATGCATAGTTTTCATTTACCCAATACAGCAGCTGAAACTGGTGGCATAAAGAAGCTGGACATTCACTAACAAAGAACATTAGATTTTTGCTTTAATAATCAGGCTGCTACAGCTAGATGAGTAACTGTCTTTCTCTGTAGGAAAACACATAGGCCAGAATAATTTCATAAATACATTATGCATTCATTCAGAAACAAGAAGCTGCCATCAAATTTTATTTGCAAAGAATGACATTAATACAATTTGTGCAAATCTTAACACATCACTAAAGGCAGGGACAGTATGACAATAGCTCAGTAACTCTGGAGTAATGCAACATCAGAAAGCAAAACAAGTCCAAGGTATTTTAACCACACACACACACACACACACACACACACACACACACACACACACACACACACACACACACACGTAAAATGCATTATAAAGCAGGTGACCTATCCAGTGACAAAGATAATCCACTAGGATAGCTAAAAGCAAATTATAATAGCTATAAGTGAACATATAGCTGATGATAAAAAGCCAGTCGTGCACAGACTATACATGAATCAATGCACACAGTGATATAGTACAAACATACAAAATCTATAGCAATCCAGACAATCTATAACTAATTATCCAGCAGTCGACATGTAATAAAAGATGAATCAAGGGAACAAAGTGGTAAGAAACTACAGTAATGCTGTTGCTTGTTTTTATGTTGAAACAAGTAGGCTCCCTGTGTATGTGCATGTTAAGGGTATTTATTCTTCAAGGAACAGGACTTAGACACAAAGGTTTTCCTTAAATTCATGCAGTATTTACAAAGCCCAATTTTCATGGCAGGCAGCATCTTTCCACTAGTGCTGGTCTGAATATTTATAACTTGATACTGTGGCTAGATGTGACAACCACCAGCCTTTTCTGTGACTCATCCCATAAGAAAGCCTTCTTCCAGTGAACTATCCACATTTCCTTGCAGTTTAAGTATGTGTTCTCCTGTCAGCTGGAAGCAAATATTTTGTTAGAGTCCAGGTATTAGCCTCTTTTCTAACAGTCTCCATTTAATAACAGGAGAAAATGAATCTGTTCTTATACATAGATATTTATTCCAAACGTGCACACCAGTTAAGACTGGTGATGAAATGTGTGAATGTATTATACATGTCATCAGAAAAGCACGCAGCCTAAAAATTTAATGCAACACTATTATGGGGAAGGGATAGTTGTCCAAGACACTGGGAGCATTCCTAAGCCTGTAAGGCACGGATAAAATGGATCTAATCACTTCTGATTAATTACTCTTTATGCATATCTCAACAGTGTTTCTGTCTTTGAAAATACAGTTTCCATAACTGTTGTGCTTTGTAAAGCAATGCCCACTGGCCTGTCTTTGAGGGTTCTCCTTTCTGCTACAATCTGCCTACATATGCCAACAAGTATGATTCTTGAAGACCTAGACCCACTGGTTAACTGAAGAGACTGTTTAATGACTGTGGACATTACTAGTAGCTCTTGTATTCATTTGACTGCACACTTCTATTATGAAAGAACAACTGTCTCTAGCTGAACTGTGGGTGAGCCACTTCAGTGTTTGCTGGTTTGTAATATACTGTACAGACATATCCTCTTATAATGCACAAAAAAAAATCACAGTAAGGATCCTTGTATGGTTATACATTAGTTTTACTCCCTGTTCTCCCCATTCTGCCCTGCCTCCATTCCAGCATGGCACACTTTGCTTTCCTTTGTAAAGTCTGAAGCAAGGATTTATTCAGCACTAATACTTTTTCCGCAATCTTTTATGCTCTCCCTCACATCTTTCCTCAAACTCAGCTGGGTCCAATTGTACCCCTTCATTCTCTTTCTTTTATGTACTTTTGCTTCCTTTCTTACACTCTTCTGTTAATCTTCTTTCTATTGTAGTCTCTGTGCCTTTGTTGTCCATCACTTTTGTTGCGCTTCTGCTAACCTTCTTACACCTGTGCCTTCTCCACCACTTCAGCCCTTCCTTTCCACCTTTTTTGGCTTTTGTTTTTTCTACCCACTGCTTCACTCTCTCTTCACACTATCCAGTGCATCATGCCTATGACTGGGTCAGCCGCCTCCTCCTGGACCTCTTCCAATAGGCTGGGGCTAGAGCAGAACTTAAGAGGGTTCTGGGGATCTTGGTCAACTACATCCACCTGGGGTGTTTTTCTTTTTATAACTTAATCTGTTACTCCTGTCCTCCCTGCAGACCCAAAGGAACACCTTAGGGGAATGGCAGGCATACAATGGCGAAGTGTGGCATTTCACCCACCTCTGTAGCAGCTCAGTCATGTCCCCTCCCTATCCCCCATTAGACTATACTTTCCAACAGGACGTTCCACCCTCCACCAGAGACAGATGGTCAAATGGATGCCCACCGAATAGACTGCCACTCCAACAGCTGCTCAAGCCACTAATCAAACCTGGGTCACCTGTGTTGTGGTCAAGGCTTTATCCCTCTATGTGGTTTTCCTTTTCAACTCTTGGAAGCCCATCTTTTGCCCTAATTACTAGTCACATATTCCAATATGGCCAAATTGGTTTTCTACTAGTTCTATTTAATCTAGAACATAATATGAGATTCCAAGCTGTAGGGTACAAAGGAAACATGAGATGAATGAGGTTTTGGACTATAATAGGTTCAGCTAACCGGTATATGACAAGTTCTGGACTTGGTCTTAACCAAACCAGAGGGGTTCACAGATGCCCATATGAAAGCAGTGATCGCACCACTCTGTGGTTAAGAGTGGTGAGAAATGTTAGAAAACAAGGATAAAAATGATGGTGTAGGATGTTTTTAAAGGGTGAAATGTTGAGATGGGGGAGATGGTCAGATATATAAATTAAGAAATTGGAAAATGAATGACATAAGCAAATTATATGAACAGGTCATGGATGAGCAATGGACAAAGGTGTGAGGAAGAGACAAAAAGGAAAAGAGAATAACAATGTGTCTACATAAGGACATGAGGCTAGCAATTCGAGCAAAAGATAGGGCTTACAATAGGTAGAAAAGAGGAGGTGGGAAGGGTAGCGAAGGGTAATAAAAGCATAGGGGCAAGAAAAGTAGAAGTTGAAAGGATCACATCAGCTGTGACCAGGAAGGGGAGCAAGAGCATCAATAAATAAAGTATTGTTACATGGACAGTAGAAACCCAGGCCACACAAAAATGGGATTGGAAGGAGATCTCAGGAGAATGAGGAAAAACAGAAGGACATACTGAATAGTTTTCTTCAGTCTTCAGAGAGAAAAATGAGGAAAGAGTGCCATGCCGGGAGGGAGGTAGATCACAGAGGTGATGGAAGGGGTCTGGCAGCTGTTGGAGATAATAATGTACAAGGGCTAGATGGGTTGCATCCAGGGATGCCATATTTCTGAATGGGCAGGTAGGGACCAAAAAAAAAAAAGGTCTTTCTCGCAGAACTGCCTGCTGTTTTGCATTGAACAAAACTGGCTCCGCTTTGTGATTTATGATTGGTCCGTATGCCAGTATACGAGCCAATCATAAATCAAAAAGTGACACCTCTTCTGTTAAATGTGGAAGAGGCTGCTGTTTCACCAGGATTTTAAGAGGCAGTGTGGGACTCGGGATTGGACTGCTGATCTCGGGACAGTCCTGCTCAAATAGGGATGTCTGGCAACCCTGGCTGCATCTCCAGGCCCTCTGGAATCCAGCCAGCATGCTTTCAGTCTAACCCCCCCCCCCACCACCACCACCACCAACTGAAATATTCAACAGATCACTGGTCACTGCAGACGTATATAAGCATAGGAAGAACATAAGCATGACACTTTGTGCAAGGAAAAGCAGAAATAAAACTTGAGAAAAGCAGGCTTGTTACCCTGATATTAGTAGCAGGGAACATAATGGAAAGGATCCTGAGAGAAGGATGGTAGCAATTCTATAAGACAGTCCCAAGGACAGCAAGCACAGTGTCTGTGTTAGGAGCTCTGCCTCTCAGTTACAGGATCTAGCTCTAGGATAAAGCCTAATCTCCCATCACTCTCTGTATGATGTTTAGTAAGCTATCTAAATTTCTGCATGGCTTTTTCTCTAGGTAGTCTGGCTCCCGCTAAAGTCATGCCAACTAACTGACTATAATAAGCTATTCTATGCACTCTTGTGTCACAAATCTGGTGAGAGATATCAGGTTAGATGATAAAAGACCTAGAAAATAATCTAGGGGTATTGGCCCACCAAGCCTGGACCACCAGGAGCACAGTATCAGGAAAGTGCCAACATCAAACTGAATGCCCGGATATATCTTCAAACAGTTGGGCTCCAGAAGCACAGAGTTAATGTTTCCAACCATTTGGGCACTAGTCAGGCCACCCCTTCACACATAGATTTCTGGAGGCAATACAAGGAAAGTGTCATCAGGCTGCTGAAAGGAGTCCAGAAGAAAGCTACTGGAAAGCTCTTTTGGATGGAGGAAATGTCATATGATGAGATACTAGTGGAACCAAAGCTCTAATTACTGAAGACCAGAAAAGAGAGGAGGGTTGGGAGGGTGGCCTAATGGTTAAGGTGTTTGCCTTACAAGCACAAGCTGCAGGGTTTGAGTCTCACGGCAGTTAGCCTAGTACTAATCTATGAATCTATGAATCTATGACAGGATACAGATGACAAGATCAGGTCAGAGAGATGTGAAGGAGTCAACCAGAACTGGAAGGACAGAAGGAGACATGACATACATGTGCAAGTTCATGTCAGAGAGAGGGAGAATGTGAAGGGGTCATCCAGTACAGGAAAGGGATGTGACATAAGAAGCAGATTTTAGATAATAACCACTCCCTGGATCTCCAAAAGTATTCTTTCAAAGACAGGAATTTGGGTCCACAGAAAGGACCAACAGAATAGGTGGTGGAAGAGGAATACAACAGGACATGAGAGAGGTACAAAAAGGCTAAGGGGAAGGTAGGGAAAGGTAGAAGGTGAAGGTAGAATATTAAGGCACCTAAAAGGGAAGACTAGATAGACTTATTGTTTCCTTCTGCCATTAAGCAACTGCGATTTGATATAATATGCTGAGTGTTTTGTCAGATCTACTGCACATTTGCAAGTTCAATGGGAGTATAAACACCACTCGAGATCTAAATCTCTCTTGCAACAAAAGTAGAACATGTTGGAGGAATAGACATGTATCACAGAGAATTCTATTTCTTTAGAATTATCTTTCTCTCCACATAAAGCAAATTACTTCTTTTACTGTATTCAAACATAATCTGGATGAATGGATGGATAATCGCAAATTCATTCCTGGTTTACTACCCTTATCCCTCATGGATAAGGGCAATGTATAAATCTACTCATCTCTGGATTATCTGTGCTTAAAGTATAATGACTAAAACTTCATGGGAATGTATTGTTACGCTTCTAAAGCGCCTCATGGATTAATAGCCTAGTAAGTACTTATGAACTTATAGTTTACTGTGCCCCTTTATAACTAGATAAAGCCATGGCACAGAATTAATTTCTAGAAACTTTTTCTTACCCATTATTTAAAAAATGAGTGTACTAAGCCAACAGGTATCTTACATCCAAAACATAGTTACTATAAATAAAAGCTAATATTATGCTGAAATGCAACATAATACGGAATAATGCAATGTAGTACATTGTAAAATGAATGACAGAAGTAAAGTAACAGAAAAATATATAAGTAAATGAACTGTTCATGTTTCACAATTCAACATCTTCACTGGGGACATAATTAGCATAAATGCAGTAAGAAAAGGAGTAACCAACAGTCAACAGATACAATCTCACATTTGCTTATTTGAAATGCAGTCTCTTTTCTAGTGTGTTTATACCTTATACCCTGAATTTATATGTATATTTCATGCTGCACTATTTTAGGCAATGCCCTGTATGCCAGGCATAGATCTCCCCTCAAATCCTGTAGGAGACAGAATACAGGGATATAGCCTTGAGGCGGTCTGCACGGGACATTTTACTTATGCCCTGTATTCTTTTAGTGAGGAACTTCTGTGAAGGTTTCAATTGTTGGATATACCTGGTTAGGTACATACCAAAGGGGGCACACATGAGTGCTAAGAGGGGAGAGTAGAAAGGACACTGGGAAAGACATACAGCAATATGACTGATACAGATAGTGCAGGAGAGATTTGAATGGCTAGGGAGAAATGAGGTTTGTTGTAGGGGTGTTAAAAGACAAAGAAAGGCGGTAATTGGCAGAGTTCAGAAATGATGAGGTACAGTGAACAAAAATAAAACAATCTGATAGGATAAGTGGCATGAGAAGGTACATAGCCTGTTTAGAGATTGGAAGGGTGAACAGATGTATGAAGGGAAGAGTGAGTGTTAGCATGGAAACTATTATCAGGTTCGAGGCAGATGCCAGGCGACAGGAAGGAGGGAGTTTGAATACATTGTGTAGCTGGAAAGAGTGTTTTAAGAAAGGTGACTAAAGGAAAGAAAAGGAAGGTGATATTAAATGAGAGTGGAATGTAAGTGGTATTACATACGTAGAGAATGCTCAGAGTTTACATTCTACTAAGGTTAGCATTTGATGGTTAAGGGTAAGTTAACATTTTGGAAAATGGTGGTGGGGGGCACTCTTTAGCATTGACTGATGTGAATAGTGTTTGAGGTACTTTCTCCTGCAGGACGTGTAAACAATGTAGGTATATAGGCAATACATTTAGTACATTTATTACACATCTTAAAAGGACTATTTGGGTCCACAGGCGATTTACCTGTGAGAGTACAAACATAGTTTATGTGGCAGTATGTGACTCTTGTCCTAGTTACTACATAGGTAAAACTATTAGATGTTTAAAGCGTAGAATATACGAGCGCACACTTGCTATTAAGAGAAAGGGCTTCAACAATGCTTTAGCTAGGCATGCTATTCACTGTGTGAACTTTAAAAAGTTCACCTTTTCAGTCATAGATTATGTTCAACAAGTGGTTTATATAGGGAACACCAATTTCATTTTAGAATGCAAGGAGTCATTGTGGCAGATCAGTTTGGTAGCAGACAGAGTCCCTGGTCTGAACGAATGCATTAATATTAAGTGTTTTTTAGCACTAAAATAACATTCAAATCACAATAATATAATGATGTTTTTATATTAAGATATTTTTTATGATGTTTTGACATTCAAAGCTGTTTGGAAAACAAGACAGTTTTTTATTTTTATGCTATGATTTCATACCTTTAATTTAAAGTACCATGTAAGTCATGTGATATGTGATGTAACTTATAAGAGGTGTGTTTTGAGAGGTTAACTTTTTTCTGAAGAAGTTCATGAAGAATGCATTTGAATAAAAGTACTAAAGAATAGTGTTCGCTCCTTCATTCCATCTGCAGCTTTTGGTTTGAGTTTCACTTTGCAGTTTGTTGTGTGCTTATACGTTTTAAATTTAGAAAACAGTCTGATAAAAAAATCAGGTAGCTAAGAGTGTTGTGATGTATTTTATAGCTGTACAACTTTCTGGATTTCTATGCATGAAAAAAGTAGGAAGTGAGGAACTCAAGATTTAATATTTAGTTAAAAGAAGTGCAATGCAAAACCAAGGGTCCGAGGCATACCTCAAATTGTTCAGAATTTTGCATAATGTCCAGATTTTTCCACTTATTTATTTATTTTTTTTGTCTTTTCCTCATAAAATGTGTGGTTTTCTGGCAAATCATTACCTACAGAACACCTGGTCCTCTCCCTGTTTACTCCAAACAGATCCTACTGACCTTCTTAATACCACTTCCTTATACTCTCCATCTTTTCTCTTTCTTATCTACTTGATGCTCTTCCTAGCAAAACATATCAACTCTCACTATGTTAGTACTGTGTGTTTTATATATATATATATATATATATATATATATATATATATATATGTACACATTTATACAAAAAGTTGTACAAAACTGTTTAATTGTATTAACATCGTTTGTTATATAAATTCTTATTGTGATGTAGTTTCTTTTTTGAATGATTGTAATTGTAATTGGATCTTTTCTCCTCGAGTCTCCACTGAAAACGGGACATTGGCTCCGCTGGACCAACCTGGTTAACAAATGACAATCAATAAATAAATATATAAAATACAATTACAGTCACTAAATAATAACAGATATTTGAGTTGCAGACTGTTTCTTTCAGAAAATGCATGCCAATGTAAAACCTGTTTTTCTAGCAATTTTCTAAGTTTATAAGAGCAAGATTTAAAATATTTACCTAATTTTGGGCCTTAGCCCCCATCCATGCTTTTGACTTTGTCCAGAATTCTTGCTCCAACAGGCTGAGCGATACATAAATGAAAGTAAGGAACTGATGCACAACTATCCTAAAATTCATTCCCTAACCTAACAGTACAAGATATGTATTCATGTACTGGATTCCAGACCCTCACATATTCCACTGTATATACATATATATTTATTTAGATACACATTATACACACAGTTTGCTGTGTTTGGAGTAACAAAACAGTCTCATTAAACAGCTTGCAATTATGAGCAGTCTTTTATTTACAAGGATAAACATTCCAGCTAAAGCAAAGGAACCAAATCCAGTCTGTTTACAGCAGTCCAGATAGGTTCTTTCCTAACTTTAGTTTAAAGTGTCCTCTTTTCAGTCAACATAGTTTCAAAATTTCCTCACACTGACTAAAACTGGCCAGAAAACAAACACTGCTTGCACACAGATCTCACTCTTTCATTTCAATACAATATATTTGTACATGGAGGCATTTCCTTTATTTTCTCTTTTCGAAGACAATATATTTTATTCCCTTTCCCAGTTTCAGACATACTTTCCAGACTGCTTTCAGCCTTTACGTGTAACTCATTTGACACTCCTCTTCAGACCCCCCAGAAGTCAGTGAATGGACTCCTCTCAAGAGGTAGTGGCCATGACATAAAGGTGGGGATTGCTGCTCATTATTACTTATTATGGAGTTACCGCTCTCTACATTGCCTGCTAGCTTTAGGGAAAAACATTTCCCTCTTTCACGCGAATGCAACACAACACTGCAATGGGCAATGTGCTTCCCATACATATGGATATATGTAATACATGCACATATTACATATATCATATGCACGAGTATAATTAATGTAGTAATGATTGCAAAGCAGGCAATAAGAAAAAATATAACTGTATATCAACCGATCGAGCACTATACATTAAACTGAAACACACTAGCAAACATACGCAGACTCCATGTTATAACATAGATGAAATACACCCACGCATTGATAGATGCCATAAAAAGGATTCTTCTCCTAAGTCTGAGGAATCCAGTGCATTGGGTCTCTTAAATGAAGTGGAAGACCAGGGGGAAGTGGGCACAGAGACCCCTTGAGGAAGCTTCAAGGCTATCAAAGCATTAAAAAAACCCTCAGTGAAATCCTGCCATTCACATTGGGGATCTTTAACCGGAAACACTCTTTGTTTTTTGCTTCTTTTTCTGCAGGACATCCACACGAAACACTCTCACAGGGGCAGACCCCAGCAAGATTCAATAGTGGTCATAGAAATCTCCACCTGAACTAAGATCTGAGGAAATCCCTTTGATCATTCTGAAATAATCAGCCAAGGTTCCCCCTCAATGTCAGGAAAAGACATTTGAAAAGCCTCTGAGGATGTGTGAGAAGCCAGCTCCATGTCTGCTTCCAATGGGGTTGTGGCAGAGGAACCTGAAGCAACAACTGGATGGTGCTCTGGGCTTTCATCAGCCTTGATAGAGATGCCCAGGGGAGGCTGCACAGCAGCTGGATCAGACTGCTGGTCCTCGGGATTGGTGGATTCCACTATAACACTTTGAGCCAACAACTTTAGATGCTGGTTCTCTAGACAGATGGACAAGTATGACAGATGACTATGAAGGGTCTTAGGCACAAACGCCTGGCAGAGAGTGTACTATGTATGGTTGTGAGAGGTACCAAAACAGAAGAGACATAGGTAGTACTGGTCTTTATAGAGTATCTGCCTCCAACAATGACATTTTCCCTTTCTGGATAATGTGAACACAGTCACCACAACACAATAAAAGAAGAACCCCCAACAGAGCACTTACCTCAAAACATGGTTTCATAACAAGCACAGCAGAAGAGTGCTTAGACCAACATTCATCAATGGTGTTCAGACTGGCAGCAAAGAATTTCTGAATATGTGCATCTGTATGTCACCTTTATGCCCTACGCCTTGCACAGGAATCATGTGTGTGTGATGTACAATACCTATAAGTAATGAAGGCTTTGATATACTGGCTGGACAGTGAATATCAGATTACACAACAACTGAGAAAAGGCATATTTCCAACATACTCTCCTCTGTAAAGTGATCTCACACAAGTAAAAGCTGGCAACTTTCAATCAGTTGTGTAACTCGTTCGACAGTTATTCCACACTGGACTGAGTTTAAAGCTGAAATCATTTGATCAGCTGTGTCTACATTCCATGTATGTGTGTATATATATATATATATATATATATGTGTATGTATATATATATATATATATATATGTATCTATATATATATATATATATATATATATATATACATATATACACACACACACACATATACATATATATATATATATATATATATATATATATATATATATGTATATATATATATATATATATATATATATATATATATATATATATATATATATATATATATATATATATATATATATATATATATATGCATATACACACACATATATATATATATATATATATATATATATATATATATATATATATAGGTTCATAGGTTGATACTAGGCTATTGGCCCTAGGGCCTATACAAGCCTAGCCATAACAATTCCCTGGCTATTTCTTCCCACAGTATTTACTTCCCTGGACCCCTGTCAAGCAGGGTGGCTGACGTGATCCCCGGGGTGAGTTTCCTATCTCCCATCCAATCATCAAGGTTCCTTTTGAAGAGGGCCAAAGAGGCGCTTTGCTTGGCATGTATGGGCAGTCTGTTCCAGAGTCTGGGAAGTCTCAGGGTCAGGAACCTATCCCTCCAGCATGTTTTGTTCATTGTGATGACAAGGTTTAGATCCCTGGAGCATGTGTCTCTGAGGGATTGGAATTTCTTTAAGTGCAGCATGTCCAACAGCTCTGGGTTTGACATGGCCTTGCATGTTAAGCAGAGATTGCCTCAGAGTATATGACATGCGACAGAGTATAGGTGGAGTTTTTTAGATGGTCAGCATAGGGCATCTGCTTTAGGCTTGTGATTATTTTAGTGAGGTATTTCTGCGGCCTTTCCAGTTGTTGCATATGTCTTGAGAGGTATATTGTATTCTATAATGGATCTAATGAAGGATGAGTACAGTGGGACAATGACCTCCATTTTTCTGGATGAAAAGCCCTTAGTGATGAGGTGTGCCACACAGAAGGATTTCCTGACTGTTGTGGTGATGTGGTTATCAAAGGTGAGACCACTGTCCACCTGTGTCCCTAAGTCTCTTATCACACATTCGGTGTTTAGTGTACTGCCACCTATGTGGTAATTCAAGGGTACATGTTTTTTCCCATAGGGGATAACTATACATTTCTTGGCATTGAGCTTGACCCCAAGGATCTGGCACCAAGCATCTGTTTCTGTAAGGCCCTTTTGTAGAGTATCCACATAATTTGGGGATTCAATAATGGCTCCCAGTTTTCAGTCATCTGCAAACTTTCCCTGTACTTCAGAGAAGTAGATGCCAAACAAGAGCGGTCCCAGGACTGAACCCTGAGGTACTCCACTTGTCACTTGTCTGGAGATGGATTTGGAGTCGGCTACTTTTACAGTGTGGGTTCTGTCAGTAAGCCAGTTGGCAACCCATCGAGTGATGTAGGGATTAATTGCCCAGCTTAGTAAGTTTATCTATGATTCCAGAGTGGGGGATGGTGTCAAAGTCCTTGGTGAGGTCCAGGTAGGTTGTGTGGACCACCTTACCCTTGTCCACAGCTCTGGAGTCTGATTCGAAGAAGTCAATCAGGTTCAGGAGACAAGATCGGCCCTTCACGAACCCAAACTGCATGAGGTCCAGTGTTTGAAGGTTGCCAATGTCTTTGTTTATAAGTTCCATGATAATACATTCCATGGCCTTGCAGATCAGGCTCATCAGACTGATGGGGCGTTAGTTCCCGGGATCCAAGGTGGATCCCCCCTTGTGGAGTGGGATATCTGTAGCTGTGCACCACTCAGTGGACATGAAGCCTGAGGTGAGGCTATGATTAAACATAACAGTTAAGTGAGGTGCCAGTTCATTTTGTAGTTCATGTGGTACACAGCTTGGGATGACATCTGGTCCCATGGATGCTGTATTCTTAGCTTTGGAGAAAGTGCGTTTTTACCTGTGTGGCCGTTATTACTGGCAATCTTTTGATATTGAGATGGGCCCTTTAGGGGGTGAGGGGGGTGAACTTTGCCCTGAACCGATCTGCCAGGATATTGGTAATATCCTTGGGATCAGGATATTTAATGCCATTCTGTTGTAGCTCAGAGCAGATCTGAGCATTGCCATTTAGATTCTTGACATAGCTATAGAATGCCATGTGGTTGTCTTTGGATTCTTTGGCAATTTTATTTTCGTAACTAGTTTTGGAGGATTTTATGAGAGATCTCAGCTTCTTACTGAGGCTGGTAAGGGAGTTGTTTGCATCCTGGGATTTTCCTCTTTTCTGCAACAGTTTCTTCCTTTTGTTGTAAAGTTTGTATAAGGCAAGGGACCACCAGATTGGCTTTCTTTTTTTGTAGGAGAGCATCTTGGTTCTTTTGGGGATGACACAATTCATGCACGAGTGGATGTGCTCGTACAATGCCATAGTATAGGATTCAGTAGTTGAACTTCTTATCTGCATGGGTGTCATGAAGTCTGTCACTTATGACTTGAGTAGCATGAAGTTGGCTTTGGAGAAGGTTTTTACGGAGGTTTCCTTACTGGGGGTGGGATGTGGATGTCAAGGGTGATTAGCTTATGGTCAGCCCTGACCAATGAGGAGGTGACCATAGTTGTGTAGCATCAATTTCCCATGTAGGTAATGAACAGGTCTAGGATATTGGAGCTCCTGGTGTGACTAAGGATTAGCTGATCCAGGGTGTTGGAATTTATGAATTCCATGAACCATTGGGTAAAGGTGTTGGTACACGAGTAGTTTTCCCAGTTAATAGCAAGGTAGTTGAAATCACCCATTATTAGGGTGTTTGTTTGTATCTTAATATTTTCCAGTATGTTTAGAAAGGTGTAGTGAGAATCTTGGGGCATGGTGGGGGATCTGTAGCAGGCTACAATTTGGATTGCAGTCTTACCTAGTGTTAGTTGCACCTGGAGAATTTCAGACGCATTGTGTTGGGCAACTAGCCTGGTGTTGTGAATATCCTTGGTGAATATGGACACTCCTCCACCTTTAGTGTTTTAGTCCTGGATTGATGGCCGAAAAGTGTGGTAAGAGTTGTAGTCTGGTATTGCAGGGGTGCTCTCTGGAGCCTTGAACCAGGTCTCAGTTACTGCATAGATATTGATGTTCTCCATTTTTAGGAATGCCTCGAGAGAGTGCGTTTTGAGGTTTAGACTTCTAGCATTGAGTAGCATTACCTTCAGATTTTGCATGCTTGTACCTGTTACAGTGGTGGTTTTGTCCTTTGAACTTTGCCTAAAAAAGGCACTATAGGGGTGGCAAGAGGCTTAGCCAGTAACCTGAATCCCAGGGCGACAGGCGCAGACCATCTCTGGCAAAGCATTGTGGTCTGTCGATCATGTCATCCCAGGCAGACAGATACTGGGCCACATGATCCGAGAGCTCTTCCATGTCTCTTTTCATGTAGTCCAGGGAGGTACATCTCAAGTCACTCACTCCAACATGGACAATGACAGAGTAATATTTGTACTTGTTGTGGAGTGACTTGAGTACCTGCATTATGTGGCGGATCCTGGCACCCGACAGGCAGCTGACTGTAATTTTCTCCATGTTCAGCCTGGTGAGTGGGACATCAGTGTGCCTGACTATAGAGTCACCTATGACTAAAGTGTTGGGTACGTTGTCTTGTTTTAGGGGCTGTTGTTGGGTGGCACACTGGTGTTGTGAGCTATGTGACATTTTGGTTGTGACTGGTGTTTGCTTGCATTTCAGCTTCGGAGGTCCTTGTTGCTTGGGCATATATATGTATATATATATATATATATATATATATATATATGTATATGGGTCTCCTTCACTACACCGACATGCCACAAAGCCGACACCCAAAACACCGAGACCAAAAGACCGACGACGCAGATGATCGACAAGATGAAATCCCAACAGCCGAAACACCGACATGGGCAACGTGTGAGCGCGACTCGGTAAGTGTGCGATAGTGAGGGATTTAGGGTTAGGGAGTGGACAGGTAAGTGTGCGATAGTGAGGGATTTAGAGTTATGGTCCGGGAAAGGTGAGTGTGCAGTAGTGTCGGACTTAGGGTTAGGGTGCGGTTAAGGTAAGTGTGTGATAGTGACGGACTGTAGTTTTAGGGGCGGGTTAAGTGAGTTAGGGTTAGGGTGTGGGTAGGGTGAGTGTGGATAGTGACGGACTTTATGTTTAAGGGTGGGTTCAGTGAGTTAGGGTTAGGGTGCAGGTAGGGTAAGTGTGCGGTAGTGTCGGACCTTAGGGTTAGAGTTTGGGTTAAGGTTAGTGCATATATAGTTGTGTGTAATGTGTAGTTTACATTTTGTGTGTCGGTGTTATGGTGTTCGGTTTTGTGAGTTGTCGGTATTGTGTGTTTTCGGTCTTTTGGTCTCAATGTTTTGGGTGTCGGCTTTGTGGCTTGTCGGTGTAGTGAAGGGGACCCATATATATATATATATATATATATATATATATATATGTATGTATATATATATATATATATATATATATATATATATATATATATATATATATTATATATATATATATATATATATATATATATATATATATTCATATGGGTCTACTGTATAAGTTCGAAAATACACTTCTTCGAACTCACACAGTAGACCCTGGGTTACGCGAAAGTGCACTTAATCGAAAGTGCACTTTCACGAAACCTGCTTCAGCGAACGGGCTACTACTAACATTAGTGCAATAGTTACAAACCTTAGGGTTAGGGTGCGGGTCATGGTAAGGGGATAGCTAGTAGGGCTATCCCCTTACCGTGAACCGCACCCTAACCCTAAGGTCCGTGACTACCACACCACTGCGGTATTCACGGACCTTAGGGTTAGGGCACGGGTCATGGTAAGAGGATAGCCCTACTAGCTATCCCCTTACCATGTCCTGCTCCCTAACCCTAAGGTCCATAACTACCATACCAGAGTGGAGGTCATAGCATGTTTTCCTGCTGTCCTCCACTGTGGTGTGATCCGTTCATAGAAGCTGAGTTCACGAAAGTGCACTTTTGAATAAGTGCACTTTCGCATAACTGAGTGGTCTACTGCTCTTTTTCGAATATGTCGTATTCGATGAAAAGCAGTAGACCTATATATATATATATATATATATATATATATATATATACACATACATTGATATATATTTAAATACACACACACACACTTTAGTGTATGTACTTCATTACTTTACCATTTTTAGCCTACATCCAAAACCAACGTATATACACCCACACACCCCTCTTTTCCCCATACCTTAGGATGTCCCTGGGCTATTTATGTAGTACCAGGGCTCTATATGTTTTTCAGTATTATATAAGTGAGCAATTCACCGATGATTATTTTAATTCACAGATCTCTTTATGAGATATGTAATCCTAGTTAGCCTGGTATGTGATTTTCTAGGATAGATAGCTCTGGTTAAATGTCCATTTGGATAGATACATACCACGCTACACCACTGAGTGACAGTATGTTTATATGTTAATTACTCAAGTAGTTAGTAGATTTTTAAATGATGACTCTGATGAGTGATTATATATTGATAAAAATTGTTAATATTTATACATGGTTGAATGATAATGAATAATTTTTTCAGCTTTGGAGAGCGCTTGGAAGGTTTAATGGTTGGTTGGAAGACAAGACGCCCCAGACCTGGACACAAATCTGTGCAGCTGTGTGGTGCACACTGCTGTGCTCCACAGTATGTCCATAGGTGTATATCTTTTTAGATGTGTGACAGTTGTTGTCCTGATGTCCGATATGGACGCCGATAATCGTCTAATAGGTAATAATAGAATTTAGCATAAAGTAGAAGGGAAGTTTTGAAAGTGATTATATTTAAGTAAATTAAAGTAAAATATATACATTTTTAATATTTATTTAATATTTGCATCTGTTCATGAATATATATTGTTGCACTTTGTATGTGGATTCCAGATAAGCGCCGTTGTTGTTTTTTTAATTTTGATAATAAAAATAAGGGTGAGATTAATGACCAATGATGAACGCTATATATATATAAATTCAATGTGATGGGTGGCTGCTGTAATAGTTTGAAGCAGCCTTCGGTGAAAGCCACACTGTAATAAATTATTTTTTGGATTACATCGGATATTTGTTATTTTAAGAACTGCTACAAGAACTGCTACCTTTGATTTTGAACGGTTTTGTATGAAGAAAGAACTGTTGAAGCACCTGCATGAGCATGAGCTATATTTGTTTTTTGTTTGATTTTATTTATCACTATGAGAGCCTTTGTCTTTTGGTTTTTGGTTGTTTCTATATATATATATATATATATATATATATATATATATATATATATATATATATATATATATATATATAAATATATACACATCTATAGGCACACACATACATACAAATATACAGTGGATATAAAAAGTTTACACACCCCTGTTAAAATGCCAGGTTTTTGTGATATAAAAAAATGAAACCGCAATAAATTCTTTCAAATCTTTTCCCACCTTTAATGTGACCTATAACCTGCACAATTCAATTGAAAAACAAAACAAATCTGTTAGGGGGAAAAATATAAAAAGTAAAATATGTACAATATGCTGGTTACATAAGTGTGCACATCCTTAAACTAATACTTTGTTGTACGTGCACATCATTAAATTAATACTTTGTTGAAACACATTTTGATTTAATTACAGCATTCAGTCATGCCATGGCTGTAATAACAATTTAACTAAATTACCAAGTATAATATTTCTTTAACCATCCATCCTCAACCCCTTTTCCCATTTTGTACAAGGGGTTAGGCTGTCACTTCTGGAGTAGCAATGCTATACATTTTAATAAAGGCTATGATCCCTGTTAAGTCAATGGTAGTTTGAAATTTGATGTGAAACTTATGTTTGCGTTGTTTGTACAAAGCAACGTGACTGCACAAATTTATGATTTTAGACCTAAATGCGAAGCAACACAACCAAAAGAGAAGTTATCAGACAAAGAGTCAATCAAGCTACGAAACAGATCACACCTCTCTGTTCTGTTTAAAGCGAGAGAAAGTTATGAACATCCCCTGTCTCTCAGCGAAGTTAGGTCATAAGAGTTGTTCATGTGCCAATGGATTTGCTCACATTTCTGACAGACAGGCGGCAGCAAACTCATTCCCAGTCTCAGCTTGTTGTGGGACACAACCCACACACTACACTGCATCAGCATGTTGTGGGACACAGTACCTGCACACTGCAGTACATCAGCATTGTGAGACACAGTACCCACACACTAAACTACATCAGTGCATTGTGGGACACAGAACCCACAGACTGCACTACATCAGTGCATTCTGGGACACAGTACCCACACACTGCCCTACATCAGCTTGTTGTGGGACACATGACAGTACTCACACACTACACTTCATCAGCATGTTGTAGGACACAGTACCCACACACTGGAATACATCAGCATTGTGGGACACAGTACCCACAGACTGCACTACATCAGTGCATTCTGGGACACAGTACCCATACACTGCACTACATCAGCTTGTTGTGGGACACATGACAGTACCCACACACTACACTGCATCAGCATGTTGTAGGACACAGTACCCGCACACTGGAATACATCATCATTGTGGGACACAGTACCCACAGACTGCACTACATCAGTGCATTGTGGGACACAGTACCCACACACTGCACTACATCAGTGCATTGTGGGACACAGTACCCACGCACTGCACTACATCAGGTTGTTGTGGAGCACAGTACCCACACACTATAGGTAGCACCACTTCTGCGTGTGACTCCACAAATGCAGGACTGAAAACTAGTCTGGCAGCATCCTGCTGTCTTGTTTTCACCTTGCCTTAACCTAGGGATATCAAGTCTGGTGCAGTAAATTATGTTGATCTTTGTATCCTAACATTTAGATAAAAAACAGTTCATAAAATCTGTAAAGAATGAAGTTAAGAACAATGTATCACTCTGTTGTTGTCTGACATTTGGTATCACTCCTCCTATAACAAGCACTTAAACAACCACAATACTTCAACTTCAGGACAAGAAACTTAGTTTTTAAACATTAAACCTCCAACTCAGATACCGAATCACTGAAACTGAAGTTGAACCCTGAAACAGAACTTTAAGACATAATAAATCTTCTCTGGTGTCTCAGAATACATCAACCAAACTAGATATGCTGCAAAAAGAAAACTGATCATTGCCCAAGTGGAATGTAATCATTTGGAGCCATTCTAGACTACATGGATTTCTGTTGCAAAATTTGGGTGCCAGGTAGTTTATACAGAACTGTATCTGCCATTTCAACTGCATAGTCAGAGAACAAATCAGCTTTGAACCTTTCTCCAAAACATACTTCATTTAAAACACTGCACAAAGTTCCAGCCTGAACTTGTGGCTTTACCCTAACTTTGAGGAGACTTTTTCTGTTTAGTAACTGTGTCGTGGGAATGTTATCTTTTCTTACCATTACATCATTTCAAAACATTTCAGAGTTGCTGTCTGGTGCAATGAATTACATTCTGGTCTCAAAAAGGGGTGACTTCAGTCATGAGCTTAAATTCTTTCCCAAGGTTCAGTCTGAATTTACTAAAAAAAAAAATTCCAGTTTATTTCTCAAAGTAAGTTAATTCAAGGAATGCATTATTTTCTGCATAAGACATGCAGAGAATGAAGTGTTAAGCTACATTTACAATGCTGTGTAAAGGCAGAGAAATTCTCCTGTATGTTCCCAGGTGTATGACTTGCTAGAATGCAGAGAAATTGGCCTATCTGTTCCTGGGTATAAGATTCACTTAGCAATGGTTGTTTCGCTGAGCAGGCATCAGAAACATCTGATCACTAAAGATCTACATAAGCAACAGAAATCTTAGCCTGGCAAACAGACAACTATATTCACAACTTATTGCAAGACAGTAAGTGAGGCAGCCATCTGCAATGTTATCACCAGCAGCACAAGACCTAATACCTGAAATTTATAAGGGTCTTGCACAAAGCCAGTGATACAACTCATGCAATAAAACCAGACTAATGACTCGTGTTTGTGTAGTGCTAACCTTACAATAGCGACTTCTGAACTGATAACACCTGTCTAACTGTGCACTATTGACTCTTGTAATGGTAACTTTACACTAGCCCTGTACTAGTGACTCCAGATTAGCTGTACTGATGCCTCCTGTAGTGCTAGCCTTACACTAGTGACTTCTGAACTGGTAATCCCACATTAACTATACTCACACTAGAGACTCCTTTACTAGTAATCTTACACTATCCCTGCACTAGTGAATCCTGTACTGGTAACCTTACATTATCCCTGAACTAATGACTCTTGTACTGGTATCCACAGGTTAACTGCACACTGATGACTTCTTTACTGGTAACCCCAAATTAACTGTACATGGAGGCCTCCTGTACTGATAACCTTACATCATTCCTTCACTAATGACTCCTGTACTGGTAATATTATACTATCCCTGCACTAGTAATCTTACAGTATCCCTGAACTAATGACTCCTGTACTGGTAACCTTATACTACCCCTGCACTAGTGACTCCTTACTTCTAACCTTACAGTATCCCTGCCTGCACCAATGACTCATGTACTGGTAACCTTGCAGTAGCTCTGCACTAGATACTCTTGTATTGGTAAGGTAAGCCTAACCCAAGTGCTATTTTTAGTTTTCTCTCACTGTGGGGCCTATTTTTTTCTGTTTCCTTGGATTTTTCTGTACAGCCTAAAAAGCATTTGCTTTTACTAACCTTTTTTGAATCCTATTTTGTCTGTTTTTTCCTGTTTCTTGGTCTTCATTAGCATTTTTATTCATGTCTTTCTCATCTTCTCATACTATGCTTATCACAGTTTCACACACATTTAGTTAACTGAGTTAGTTATGTTCCTCACATAATCTCTTTGTTCACCTATTTCCCAGATTACTTTGAAACAAGTACTACAATTAATGTTAATGAATTCTACATAGTATGAAATCACAGTCAAAGCTGACAAGTAGGAAAATGACACTATAGCATTAAAAGATGTAACATTTATAGGATTTTCTTTTTTACACTTAGCCTTCTAAGCTCAAACTCAGACTGCCATACTGTATCGGCACTTAATATTTAGGAAGAGATAATCTGTGCGGCCTGCCTTTTTAAACGCCTTAAGTGGGTTGCCCTCTTGTACTTGCAGTGTGCATGTTGTGGAAAAGATACCCGTTAGCCAGTCCTCCTTCCATGGACTACCTATTGTTCAATTTCACAGGTGCTAATGGACAGCACCCAGGGAGTATTGCAATGACACATTTTGATACGGTGGACGATACTAATCAAGCTACAGTCAGAAAAGACTCTCTGTTCACAAGGATGAGTTGCAGATTGAAAATGCTTTAGAAGGTCATTTTCCCATTTTATGTATGGAAATATATGCTGGAAAGAAAAGCACATGTTACTGAAAACCCTAATTACATGAGACTTGAGTATGTTTTGTACATGGTATAACTGAGGGGTACTTCTAACCAGAATGGTGTAGTAAAGATGACTTAAAATAATACAAATAATTGCATGTAAATAGAACTCTTTCTTTAAAAGTGATGGAAATAGTGTATATTTTAAAGGCTGTACAAAGAACAAGTGCAGTCTACTTTGCAATGCACAACTTGGCTTCAGTAACGCATTTACCACCATGACAGCTCTCTGTACTGAACCATCATCATCCTTAATAACATTTATTTATTTTTATTTATTTATTTACATTTGTTGACTGGGAGGTCCATTTTCAGTGGAGGCCCGGAGGAGAAAAGCTCCACAGTTAAAATAAACAAACAGTAGTTACATTGGATTACATAGCGATTAACTATAACATAGCAATTACTTACAACATATTTACAGATGAAGAACATAGTACATCAGTAGACAACTAGAATCTTTATCTGTGAAGTGCATAACAGACATTAACAAATGTTACAATAAGAAGTTCTTGCTGTATAATAAGTACTAGGCTTATGACCATTTGAGCTTGCTATAATCAAGGTAGTTAGTGGAGTGGAAAGAAAGGTAGTGGTTGGATGGGGTGGGTGAATTTAGAGTGAACATGAATTATGGTAAAGTAACATGAAGCATTTTTATTTACATAACTAGAGTCTTCAAAACTGTTACACCTCCCCCCCCCAAAAAATAAGCTTACAAGGCTTAACTTTGATGTAAACAATATCCGATGATTTAAAAGCCACCTAAAAAGCAGGACATCCCAGATAGTTGCTAACTCCTCCCTCTCAGACTGTGGAACTCTAAGCACAGGTGTGCCCCTGGGTTCAGTCCTTGGTCCCTTACTCTGTTCCCTCTTTATCAGCGATAACACTGTAGACATTCCTAACCTCTTATCATATACACATATATGATCCTTCTCATCAGCTCTTGTCACTCGTTCCGCTGACCTACAGCAAAAGCTACAGACATCTTTCTTGAAATTTCATATTTGGCTCCACAACAATAAGGTTCTTATCAAGGCAAGAAAACCTAATGTTATATTTTTTCCACTATACCCAAAAAACATCAGCCTCTCCCTATCCAGTACTAAAATATATCCTAGGGATCCCCATTCCAAATGTTTCTGAACAAAAGTATCTTGCGATCAATTTATCCTTTACCCAACGACTATTAATAAAACCTTTGCCCGACTAAAATTATGTCATAAAATCTCCCACCTTCTCTCCCCATGTGGAACATAAGCACTGGCAAGAAACGTTCTGATTTCTAAACTGGAGTATGGTCTCTTTCTCTAACACTCATAATTCAAATGGCTGAAAATAAAATATGCAGATTTGTCCTTCTCTCTGTCACTTACACAGGTTTATGTTAGTTTACTGAAATTTGACTTTGTCAGAATTCATTCAAACCACATGACTGACAACTTAAAATATCAAAAACTAACTAAAAAAGGGAAACAGCTTCTGAATGGGGCAGAAACCCCCTGCTAATTTTATATACTAGCGCTGAGATTTCACTATATTGCAGAAAAGAGCACATTCCCCAGTCTCCACTGTACTGTGACCTCCATGCAAGTCTGTTTCTGTTTATTAGCTAGTTTCCAATACTGTAAGTTGTCAATCATGTGGTCTCAACCATATGAATTTTGAGCAACTAAATTTTTGATAAACTAACATAAACCCCACTTGCGCACACTACTGTGATCTATTAAAAACCTTCAGTTGTCAGTACATAACAAGGCAACACAGCGGGATATGCTAATTTTCAAAGTTATCAGTCAAGGTGACTGCTTTCTCCTTAAACATAAACTGCCCATCCAATACTTTAGGGACAACCAAGATAAATCAATTATCCTGGCTGGACCACACTTCAAAAGAGTGTCATGTTGGGCACAGCCATAAGAATCCCCACCAGGTAGATGTAAGGAGATCACAGACTCTCCTAGCTTTAAAGACCAAATTAAAAGAACACCTAACTATGGAAGCAGCCTCCATAGCTGGCTGGAACTCCCCCTCCCCCTCTTCTACATTCATCTTATAATAATACATAAAATTATACACAAACCATTAGCCTGCTCAGCTCTTACCCCTTTAATCAACATATTTCCCCTACAAGAACTCTTGGATCATTAGACAAACAACTTCTCACCATAAATAAACCAAATAAATCCCCTGGACAAAGCCAATATTTATACTCAGTAGTAAGAAAATGGAACTCCTTATCTATACCACCAGAACTACTGACAACCTAAAAGAATACCTAAAAGAATACTTTACAAAATCTTGGACCTGCTCCTTTGCCAATCCTGGCTAAACTTACACACTATACTTTACTCACCCCCTTCGACCTAAATCACACTTCACAATCCTCTCCAGCCCCCTACTTCACTCCTTTCTTTTGTTTTTCCCACTCCCTCACCTTATTCAATTCATCTCTGAAGACACCCTCCCCCCGCACTCTTCTTATAATAATCTCCTTCTCACTGTCCTTCTTCCTTCTATAACCATAATATGAACAATTCTCTCATACTAAGACATCACTCAATTTCAGCTCATTGTCTGTAATCATGTAATCTCTAATATCTCTTTAAGTATCTT
Source organism: Protopterus annectens (assembly GCF_019279795.1). Taxonomy (NCBI): domain Eukaryota; kingdom Metazoa; phylum Chordata; order Ceratodontiformes; family Protopteridae; genus Protopterus; species Protopterus annectens. The sequence continues at coordinate 1,815,964,619 of NC_056741.1, read as the reverse complement.
ATTAGAATTGTCTCAGGTCCAATTTAGCACATACTAATCTATGTAACAAATAATGCGATTATTGAGTTTTTCCTCACAGGTTTTCTCCAAATCATGTTATTGTTTTTCATTGCACTCTATTATGAAACATATGTTCTATGTTTTCCTCATTCCAACACTTTTTTTACTTTTATGTTTTGTAGTATAGCATGATACTTTGCGATTTAAAATATCTGTACTTGATTTTTGAAAGATTGTGACTGTGGAGCTTTTCTCCCTGGGCCTCAGCTAAAAATGGGCACGTTCTGGTTCAGTCAGACTTTCCCGGTAAACAAATGTCAAATAAATAAATAAATAAGTGATACATAAGAAAAGGCCTGTAAGCTAACCAAACCAGAGAAGTTTGCTTCTCATACAGGAGGACTGGCTGCTAGGAACATTGGTTCTGGTGTTACACTACAGTATGGATGAATCACTGTGGACTATTCTTTGAAGACCCAGACATCTTTTTGTGAAGGAACCTAGAGGACATTTGTGTGCTATGGATGTCTGTTGCTTTATGATGCCTGCTTCTTGCCTATTTAGAAATGAATTATTTGACAGTTTTGGGAGTAACTGTTACCCTGTTTGTGGGGGTAATGAGTTTTTTGAAAAATAAAAAAGGAGGGGGGTGCGTTGCTTTTTTCTTTGGTTCAGAAAGGTACTTTGTTGAAGTTGGTTGTGTATGAAAGTCTGCACCACTGCTTTTTGTTTTGTCATGAAATAAAAAAAAATACACATTATTGACAATTCTTGGACGAAGTGTATTAAATGAACACCATACTGCAGGTTGGCATACTTGTCTAGCACTGTGCATATTATTTAGAGAGTACATCTATTTGAATGATTTCACTCATACTGACAATGTCCTTTTAGTGCAGTTATATAGATGTTCCACTCTTTCTTTCGCTGAGATTTTGTGTTGGGTATTACAATGGCCTTAATATAATAAGAGTGACATTTTTAAATAATGGGGGGGGGTTTATTGCTTTAATTAGGTATGAATTTGTTAGATATATCCAGCCTAAAGACTGTTTTTTGCAAACACTCTGAGGGGCTAAAAGTTGAAGCACCATCATGGTCATGAGCACAGGATGCCTGATAAATGATGTATTTTAAAATGTGTTTGGGGACTGATGAATATGGTGCAAAAAATATCATTAAGTCTGTATGATGAAAAAGGAATGATTTCACAGGCCTTTTATTTTTAGGTTTGATGGTCATGGTCTTGTTGTAGGGGAGTTTCCATATATTTTCCACAAAATGAACTGAGAACCACACAAACACTACAAAAAAATCAAATACCAAGGCAGGTAAAGAAGCAGTCACACCAGTATAGAAATTTCACGTTAGTTGAAAAACTATAGTTAAAATCACCAGACTAAGTGCTTTCGTCAGAGTGTAACATTGACTTCTTCAGAATCTCACAATGAAACATTGTTACAAAATTTAAAAGCCCTTCCAAAAAAAAAACAAAATTGGTATATAATTAAATGCAATGTCAAGCAATCTAAAAAACGAAGCATCCAAATAAGCAATGATAGCGAACAACATTAACATACAAACACATATATACATATGTTGTTTACATATTAAAATCCATTCCCTAAATGGCATAAGAATACAATCTTAAAATATTTACCACAGAAAAATGTTCATTAAGACTTGGAAACACCATGGCATTAAGTCTAAGCTGCCATACAGTTTCCCGCTGTTCAATCAAGTCACACCAAAGACCACCTCTGGGATTTTTCACAACTGTGTCAATACCAAAAAAAAAAAATAAATTTATGTTCTGGGTATGTGGAGATATGTTTGAACAGTGAGTGCTTAATGTTCTTATTCTTAATGTCCAAATTATGCTCATAAATCCGATCTCTAAATCTTCGGTGGGTTTTTCCTACATAAAATCCTTTAAAGTTTTTACACAGGGTGAGATATATAACCTCTGTCAAATGTCATGAGGGCATGATTAATGGTTATTTAAAAAGGCACCCTTCTTGCTCCTCTGGGAATATTTTTATGATATTGGTGATGGTTAAACAGAAGATGTGATGAATAAAAGGTAGTTAACTGGGCTTCTCAATGTCCAACAATTACACAATAACAAAAAAGAAGGAAAAGGAATTTGTATAACTTTTATACTGTTGGGGAAATATGGTTACAAGAGTGATAAAAATTAGGAATGTTACACGTGCTCTGAAACTGGGATATATTTTTGACTGCTATATGGTACCTCAGGTGAAAGGATATAGTTATGGATGGATACATATTAAGAAAATGTAAGCATTTTGCTTTTTTTACATTTTTATAACAAATCTGTTTGTAGCTTGATTTATTTTTGGGACATGTACAATTAAGAAGTATAGTCACCATATTATTTTCATTTTATTGTTTTGAAGGGAAACAGATTCTGAAGGGTTTGTAAAAGTAGGTATTTCAGTTGATCCAAGGGGGGTGTGCTCACTGACAGCGAGTATATTCCATACAGACTACTATAAAGGTTATTAGTTTGAAATGATGTGGGATGACTGGATAGATACAACAGAAGTGGTTTAATTAAGATAGTGTGCACAGCAGGAGTCTCAGCATACGGCTGCTTGACAACAGCAGGTCAGGTATTAGATTGTCTGATAGTCAGGGATAAAGCATTACTGGTTTATTAAAAAGATCCAGGGGTGGATACAGCCCCTCCATTTTTGTTTTACATTTTTTAAAACTTATTATACATATATTTTTTATTTTAAATGAAAACACATTTCTTATCTTTTTCCACAGAAGAACTCAACACAGGTCTCTGTATATTGTTAAAATGGCAGCTCTGATTACTCCTCCATTAATCTCTCTCAACTGTTCATATTTTCATAGAATGTCTAGATTTATGCCACATATTTTTGGTCTGTTCTTGATAAATTTGGTGGTTTTCTGACAAATCATTGATGATTGTAGTCATTAAATAACAGGCATTTGTGTTTCAGACTTCATAACCTTTAGAAAATGCATGCTAATGCAAAACCTGTTATTTAAGCAACTATATACGTTTTTAAAAGCAATATTTCGAATCTCCAGATTTTCTTCCTTTGCCTGCCCCCCTCCCCACAGTTATTTTATCTTGGCCCAGAATTTTTGCACTTCTTCTTCTTCTTTCGGCTTTTCCCAGTTAGGGGTGACCACAGCGGATCATCTGTCCGCTCATGATTGGCAGTGGAGTCCCAACCTTCCACTGAAGGCACACACATGCACACACTCATACCTAGGGCCAATTTAGAGTGTCCAATCCACCTACAGCATGTCTTTGGGATGTGGGAGGAAACCGGAGCACCCCGGAGGAAACCCACATGACCACAGGGAGGGCATGCAGACTCCACACAGAAGGCACCCCAGCCAAGGATTGAAAGGAGAATCTCTTGCTGTGTGGCAACAATGCTAACCGCTGCACCACTATGGCCGCCCGTCCAGAATTTTTGCACTAAGAGGTTGAAATATACTCTCCGTCTAGAAAAAATAGGTCAGCTAATTTTCAAAGCAACTTGGCATTTAGGCAAACTCCACCATTAAGAATAAGCCAATTATGTTTATTATACCTATTCTCTTTGTATTTCTGAAGCAGCAAAAAGGCACTTCAGTGGGGGCTGGTTGTGCTACTAGGGAAAGCAAGTAATTATTATTGGCTCATGCTGCATCAGACGACTGGTGCTTGATGCAAACTGTAAAAATATGACTGCACTGACTGTTCACTCTGTTGGAAGTTGTGTGAGTGTGCTTTGTTTTGTAATAGTTGAATTCAAGTCTGCTGCTGTGATGAAGACTTATTTTGTTGAACAGGGCCAGCCTATATAGCACAGTTAGAGTAACACAGTATGTATTTTTTTCTTTTTTTTTTATTATTGTACTTTACTCAAATTTGGAAGCTTGCTTTAGATGATATTTTTATAAGGATGGACCCTTATCTTCATCCATCATTAGCCAAGTGTCTAATTCATTATGAATGCTCTCAGTATAAGAAATGGTTTATTTTAAGGCTCAAAGAATATCAGGTGGACTGCGGTATAAACAAAAAAAAGTTGGTTGTTGAAGAGTGACTCCTTCCTACAAGGTCTTATGATGTTTTTTTTTTAACCCATGATCCATCTCTACTAAATACAATGCAATTTCTCAGAATGTCAGCTCTGTTAATGAAATGGAATTTACTCACTTGAGAAAGGAAATCTCACATGCAGTACATGGTTTGCTTCTACCAGCTTTGGTGATTGTCAGATCTGTGCCACTGAAAGTAGTGGACTTCTGTGATTCTAATCAGTCCTATAGATTCCCAGTGTAGAACCGCAAACACTGGATATGTGTACTATGAAGTTACTTCACATGCTCAAGATCAAAGGCTTTCATCTAGTGTTACTACACTGTGTAGAATTATTCCAATAAAAGTGTACATTCTGGGTGGGTATGGTCACATCCGTACTTGTGTTTGTGCATGCATGACTTGATTTTCCCTGAGTTCTGAATCCTGAAAACATTTTGAGATTTGACTCCAGGTCACTAACCTTACTGGGAAATTAGATGCATTCTTTGAATTGGGATAGTATAGAGCTGAACATTAACATTAACATTTTCTAACTACTACCTACATTTTTCCAAGAATGTTCTTTTAAGTAATGCATTCTTAAATCATATCTTATTTGAGAAAGTATCATTGTTAAATTTCCAATGTCACATTTTGTGGAAGTTTAGAGACAACTCAGGCATGAGATCTGGTTTGGGACATCTGAAGAAATACCAATCAAGTGTGAGAGATCTCCTTGTAACCTTTTATGCTATATGAGGAATAGTTTTGTGCAGTCAGAACCAGTTTTGTGTTTAACAATGTTGGGTTTCCAATGTGGTGTGACAATGAAACATTTTCAACAACCTGTTATGACAAAAGTCAGCTCACATTCTCTAGCGTACATTCTGAAGAATGAAGTGACTGCTGGAAGACAATTTACAATGGTGTACGACCAGTTATTTATATAAAATTTTAACCATGCTAAAAGCTGACCCTGATGAAATACAGGATTGCCCTATTTCAATTAGCCCTACCCATTCAATTGATTTCTGCACCCCTTACTTGCTTTAAAGTCACCAGGTCCAGCTGTCAATGTTATACGTGTACCTCTCAACATCTAAGTGGAAAAATCTGAATAAATCAAAAAATAAGGGGGCTAAAGACATAAAATCAGGGAAAGTTTTTAAATATTGTTCTCTTAAACTAAGAAAGTTGCTAGTATAACAGGATTTGTGTTAGCATGCATTTTCTAAAGGCTATGAAGTTTGAAACTCAAATATATATCATTATCCAGTAACTTCAACCCTGAAAGATTTGACAGAAAACAAATTTTGTGAGGAACAGATAAAGAATATACGTTCAAGTTTAGGGTTATTGATTGTGTTTATCCCTCCCTAGAGGTGGGGATATAAATAACAATTTGGAAATTAAAGAATATGGGTGGATTGTGAGACTGGCGAGTGACTCTGCACCTGGCCTAAACAGCATGGTTAGTCTTAAACCAGTTCTGGTTAAGCTTAGTAGGTCTAGATTATGATATGTAATATATATATATATATATATATATATATATATATATTTATATACATATATTCTTTATAGATATGTAAAGATTTTATACACCTGTTATTGATGTATATACAATTAACATTCATATGTTATATTTTTATTTATGTTTTTATGCTTTTTACTTTGTGTGAATGTGTTTGTGCACCAGGTCATGTGATCTTTTGGCTGTCGGTCATATGACTTGTTTAGACCTATATATATTGAGCAAGAACCTTTTTATTTTTGTATTGATGAAGGATTATATCCAAAAGCTCTGCTGCTTGTATTAAAGTGGTTTTCCTACTGAGAGTTTTGTTCTGTGTAGTGGTGGTGTGGTATCATAACGAGCTTGGAACTGACTAACAGGCAAATTTAGCTGTATATTAAAATTGTTATGCTAGAAGCAGTGTGAGTGGCACATGAATACTGTATGCTCTGCCGAAAAAGGATAATTGGCAAATGATTGGTAATTCTGTATCACATACTTATAGAGCATAATAAGCACCCAGACATATGTCTCTTACAGCTGATTCTCCACATTTATAAAGAATTGTATTTTATATACATGTGTAGCAGTTTGTATAAAATATGATAATAAAGATGACATTGAAAACTAAACTACAGTGGCAGCATAAATAGTGAAGTTCTACCATCAGTATGATTTTATACAGCAAATCATAATAAGGTTACTGGATGTACTGGTGGCATACATAAAACAAATCTTCATAAATCCCACTCACTGCCCTGTTTTTGCTAGTATAATTGCTAATCACCATTTCCATTTTTCTTTCTCCTTGCTTCCACATGCTTGTTTAAATTACCTTTGCCCCCCTCCCAAACTACAAGTAATGCACTTCTGTCCCCTTTCGGCTGCAGCTGACTTCACTAATACACTGCTGCTTTAAGGGAACACACTAAGAGTTCCATGAAGTTCTTTTGTGCTGCCTTCGCAACTAGTTAACCGTCTCCAAATGAAAGACTTACTCATTCACCTAATATGTCGGTTGCCTTCCAGGCCAGAAGCAGACCATCTTGTCAGTGTGTTATAGCCATAATTCCATTATACTATTTGTAACCCTTGGACAGATAAACATTAATGCTCCCTTTCTTAAATTGTCTCTCTTCATATTTCTTTTATGACTATCAGCTATAATCTCTTCTTAGTAGAATGGCAGTGGGGAAAAAATGTAAATAGTCTCCAAGAAAAAGAATAATTAAGTTTTGTGATGTACATAATGCTTTCTTAATGTCTACTACCCTTAGTTTCACACTGATAGCCACAGATCTCAATGTTGTTGTTGTGTCTTTTGGCTTTTCCCAGTCAGGGGTCGCCACAGTGGAACTCCGGTCCGCTAATGATTGGCAGTAGATTTTTACGTGCCGAGTTGCCAGCCCTGATGCACAACCTTCAACGAAGGTATGCCCATTCATGCAATCTCCACACAGAAGACGCTCTAGCTGAGAATTGAATAGCACAACGTCTTACTATGAGGCGACAACGCTACCACAGCACCACCACCGCAGATCTCAATATGCCACCTAAACTAGGACAATGCAGCTGATAGCCTTGACAAATCCTGTTCTTGCATGTAGTTATTTTAAACACTCTGCTCAGATCAAGCTGTGAATAAAAATCAAATTCTACTTTAATTTTAAGCTTTAAGAATCAGGTTACTGTCTTTTGTCCATACCTTTAATTAATACTTATAAAAATCTATTTAATGCTGCATAGTGAACAAGAGTGCAAAATTCTTAGGACTCTGTAAAAACCCAGTTCATGGAACACTTGTTGCTGAGACTTTTTTTAAGAAAAACTATCAATAAATTTGCTTTAAAAAAATCAACTTATTTTCTAAGTACAGTAACACTCCTCAGACGAAACAGTATGAGAAGCAACAAACTCTTCTAGGTCTATAATCTCTACCCCTGGCCTTGGAAGTCTGTGCACCTCTGGCTGGGTAAAAACAGCTCTGCAACCACATTCACAACCATTTTGCTTATGACTATATGCAACTATGTATTCAATTTATTACACTTATACTCAGTCAAAATGATTCTTGTCATCTTATGTACAGCATTGTGTATGATATTATTATCCTAAGTGCAATTACTACTATAGGTTTTTCTTACTTCTACAATTATGTTCTGCACTTACTGCATTTGTATTAAGTAGAGACTCTGCAATGCAGAGTGCTTATGCCATTCAAACTGCTTTGCTGTTGTACAAAAGTCAACCCCCTCACTGTCTTCTTTCATAAGTATAAACACAGTGGGAGGTATGAGCAGCTTAAACTGATGGAGAGACTTTTATATGCTGACACTTCTGAATGTTTCAAACTGTCAGCTTTCCAAAGATTTCCTGCAGATGCCACACTCCTGTTTTCATGACAGGCTTAAGGCAGAGAAAAAAACATGTTTTCCTTCCTATTTCTATCCCTCAACACACTTTAACCCAGAGACAGAAATAGCAGCTATGGCAGCCGGATATAATGAATAAGTCATCCTCCACTGCTGGTTAAGGTCAACATTACTGGCGTGGGAACCAGTAGGCCTAGACCTTGAGTGTACAGAAGCAAGACTCCCTCTGTGGCTACTCTGTGCATAGTCACCAACATTCTGAAACATCCGTGCTGTGAGAATGTTTAATTAATAAGCTGGACAACCTCTCCATCTTTTTTTTTTCCCAAGATTCTCTTGGTCAGCCAGACAGAAAGTAGCATTCCACCGTTTTAAACTGGAAAAAAAGAGGCCGTCAACTGCCCTGAGATGTTCACTCCAGTCAGCAAAGAATTTGTTTATAGCTTCCTGCCACAAATGGAAAGTTAACTTCATAAGATAAGTCCTTGCATCAGCTACAACCACGGTGAACAAAGGAAAGCTGCCAATCAAATGTTTACTGTTCTGAGCATTACATATTTATAAAGGATTTTCAGAAACAATCCTCTCTACACTGCCAACCTGTGACAGTTGCATTCTTCTGTTTGATGAGGCCCGATTTCAAAAGTGACAAGATATGACACCTTCTTGTGGTTAATTGTACCATGATGGTATGAATATTTCCATTCAACTCTGCAAATAAGAAAAAATATGAAAGCAGTATGCTAAAACTTGTAAATAACTCTCGCACTGTAAACTTAATATCTGTTATCTAGAATGGCTGGATCAGCTGCCAGCCATATTGGCAGGCGACCAGTGCCTCTGGGATTTCTAGCCAGCCTTCAGTGTACCTGACAGCCTTACAAATGCACACTATCATCCAAAAAATTTAACTTCAGCAAAGATAACTTCTGATCAGGGATACAGGGTCCTTTTCAATGTCTGTAAGCTAATATGACATACAAGCATTTCTGAGACTTTACGTTCTCATGTACACTCCAGTAGTGTTGATAAAAAACTTATTCTCAAAACAGAAAACTCATACATTCTTACAATGGAAATAGCATTTCCAAGTAATTATACAATATAATGGAATGTATATATTCAAAATTCATAGTGAAAACATTTAAAATAATTATTTGCTCACAGTGCTAGTGTTTTTAACAGTTTCACACAAAACCTCTAATTCATTATTTCAGTCATCTTAGTGTGAGTGAAGAATAACATTAGAGGAAATATCATAATGATTTCTGATAATTAGAGCAACATCCTCTTTCAAGATGAAAAAATATGCTATAATTTTGTTACATCTGAAACATGACAGTTGTTCTACTTTCTACAATGCCCAAAATAGGGCACATTATCCAGTCATTCTAATAATTCATTCATTCGTTTGTTAACCAGGTTAAGGATAATGACCATAGGTCTGTTTCCAACCATGTCCGGGATACATTAACACAGTTATGGCAAGGCATATAATAAAAATAAGAAAATGCAGACTATGACATAACAATGCGTGAGAAGGAAAAACAACTGTGAATCCAAACTGGCACAACTTGTATACGAATCTGATATTATACAGGGTGTGAAACAGGAAGACTGATAAAGGTCAGTGATTACTTACAAGCCATGCAACAAAATGAAGCAAGCAGTAATGCCCAACAGAGTGTGTGTTATTGTGGAAGTAACACCCGCCTAAGGGTGTTCTGAGGCCTGACACTGCAGCATAGTCAGAGCTGTCTCTGTCTCACCCACTCACATGGTTTCACTCACACATGCTAGTACACTTACAAACACACAGCAATTCTTTCCATTGTTTTTTACTTAGTTTTTATTTTAATTTTATGCTCGCTAAATGGCATATAAAAATGGTGCCTGTTTGCTTTTCAAATGTCCGAGCTTCATGGCAGCTTTTTTTCAGTGATCATTACCTGTACATTAACACACTGCTACAGGAAGTTCTTCTCCAATCAGGGTTTAAGTACAGTTTACCTGTGCTCTAAACATAAATAACTATGGACAGAGAGTAGTCAAAAAACAAGATAATGGACTTGGGAGGTACAAAACAGTGAGGAAGCAATGGGAAAAGAAAAACAGGAAGGATGAAAAAAAAGACTGATTGAGAACAAATAATTAATTTATTATAAGAAAAAGCTATTAATGTGTTAAAGAATAACTTATAGGGCAACATGCAGGCTCACTGTGTCATACCACCATAGCCCAGAGTTCAATTCTGACTTCTGCAAATTGTCTGCATGGAGTGTTGCATGTTTTCTCATTGTCTGTGTAGAACTAATACAGGTGCTCCAATTTCCTCCCACTTTCCAAAAACACACTCTGGTTAATTTACTGCTATAAACTACCTATACATATGGCATTTACTCTTACCTTTGTACCCGAGCTAGTGGCTGAAGGAAGTCTAGGAAAGACCACTTCACTGACCCAGTTAATAAGTAAATACTTAAAATATGTGAGGATAGCAGAGTGGTGTAGCACATAGTAGTGTTGATTATACTGCTTAGTTCTCCAGTATGATTCCCAGCCAGGCTGCCATCTGTGTGGAATTTGCACATTGTCTGTGCATGTGTGAGTTTTCACCAAGCTGCTGTGGTGCTTTTCTACATCCCCAAGACATGGGTCAGTAAAACAGTGAATCAATAAACTGCCTGGAGGCATGCATGGCATGAGGGAGTATACCCTAGTCAGATGTCCTGTCCAAGATTATTGTCCCTGCCTCACACCCAGAAACTATAAGGATAAACCCTGGCCTCTTCTGATCATGACCTAGATAAAGCAGATATTAGAGGTTTAATAAATGATAAAATATGTGAAAAAAGGTTCAGCAGTGAAGTTGTGACTAGTGCTAGGATCATAATTTCATGCAGCCAGTAATGCATAATATGTTAGTTAGACCCTAAACTATGTGTGCTCAGGAAATGCAGACAGAGCAGGTATCCTAAATCCTTGAACTAGGCCACATTTGGAATAGGCTCTGCTTCCTAATACAAGATTTACCAGTAGTTTGTTTGGGACTGATTCATATATAGTCCAAGGCCAGTGAGACTTACTGACCATTCACTCTATGCCAGTAGCCTATCTCAGGCTGTACCTCCTTTCTCCAAGATGGCCAAACGAGTCAATTCCCATGTAAAGGTGCGGATATCCATCCAATCCAACAGTATTCTAGGATTTGGGATCTAGAAGGGTACAAGCCATTGTAAGGCTTAAGGAAGGCAGGAAACTGCTCCACTAATCTGATCCAGATTTTAGACTTTGTAACCGAAGAGGCAAGTATAATGTGGAACACATAACCTACTAAAACTTTACCAGAGTCTTGGAGCCAGTTACATTGCAGACTACTAGAGAAACTGAAGTCTCTATGAGTGAACCTATGAACCTATATTTAAACTAAAGGGGTGGTGAAAGCCACATAACTATGGGCTAGGCTTATAAATGCCCTTGGGCAGATAGCCTAGTATGAACCTATGATGACAATATCTGTAAAAGGGGTAGAAAAATGCTTGAGAGATGAAAAACAGGATCAAGTGACAAGGGACTGTCAACAAACAATACAAAAATCAGTTTTGGGACAAGTGCCCTTCACTCTGCGTTGTGACAAGGGACTGTCAACAAACGGAAGAGTTACAAAAATCAGTGCTAAGACCAGTGCCATTCATTGTATGTTGTGACAAAGGACTATCAACAGACAGAAGGGATACAAAAATCAGTTCTACGACCTGTGCCCTTCACTGTACTCTTTGACAAAGGACTGTCAACAAACAGAAGGAGACAAAAATCAGTTCTGAGATCAGTGCCCTTCACTCTAAGTTGTGACAAGGGACTGTCAACAAATGGAAGGGTTATAAAATCAATTCTGGGACCAGTGCCTTTCACTGAATTTTGTAAAAACAGACCATCAACAAACAGAAGGGATACAAAAATCAGTTCTGTGACCTCTGCCCTTCACTGTATGTTGTGACAAGGGACTGTCAAGAAATGGAAGGGGAACAAAAATAATTTCCTGACCAATGCTCTTCATTATACATTGCGACAAGCATCTGTCAACAAAAGGAATGGATACAAAAATCAGTTCTGGGACCCATGCCCTTCACTGTAGGTTGCGGCAAGGGACTGTTAAATGGAAGGGGTAGAAAAATCAGCTCTGGGACCTGTGACCTTCACTGTATGCTGTGATAAGGGACTGTCAACAAATAGAAGGGATACAAACATCAGTGCTGGTACCAGTGGCCTTCACTGTACATTGTGACAAGGGACTGTCAGCAATCGAAAGGGATATAAAAATCAGTTTTGGGACAACTGCTCTTCACTGTACATTCTTTGCAGATGATACAAAATGGAAGTAGCAGTAAAGAAAGGAGGGTCTAGCCTAGGAAGGGACATAAGGCTGGCAGCCTGAGCTGAACAATGGTTCTTAAGGCTCAGTACTGACAATTACAAGCTCTTGTATGTGAATTATACAAATGCAATGCTACAGTACAAGCTAGAAGTGTGCAACATGCAGGAAAATTAAAGAACAAAAGGAGATGAGATCCTTACAGTAGCAGCAAAAGCAGTGAGCCAACAGATCCAGTATGAAAGTAATAGCACCCAACAAGGCAGTTAGATTTATACTTCGGGGGGAGGGTGTACAGACTTAGAGGGGTACAGCAGTCACAACTATTAAACTGTACAATTTCTGGTGGACCTCCAGTACAGTACTGTGTGCACTTCTGAAAGCCCTTAAGAGAAAAATACCATTGTTCTTTGTGCAGGAGAATGTAATGGAAAGAGTGTGGAGAAAAGCTATAGCAGCTGAGTTTAGTTTTGCTACAGGACAAGAAAAAAGGAGAAACATGACTTGCGTGCATATGGTTGTGTTTGGGAAATGTATTGGAAGGAAGACAGGACATGCGTTTCAAAAAAAGATAGCACTAGCTTTAGGATAGATATGAGGAAACACTTCTATTCTGAGAGGGATATAGAGCCATAGTATGCTGCATTAGACTGGGAAGTTAGGAAAAAGACAACTGAATCTTACAACAGAGCACAGTCCTGGTTGCAACGTAACAATCACAACCAACAGACAGGCTATTCTATTTTACTTTATTTTGACCAGCATAGAGCTGTGGTCTCATTTGACCATTTTCAGACTCAGACCATGCTAGGGATACAAATGAAGGAAATACAAACATAGTGCACCATTAAAGTATTACAGGATATACAGTTACTATAAAATACATACCTAACAAAACAGGTTAGAATAAGCGATAATAGATATGAGAAGATTCTCACCAAAATGGTCTATGACCTGGTTGGTTTTATCTACCCTTCTGATGTGTCACTCACAAATAAATATATAGCAACACTTTAATCACACTTAAAACATTTTTAAAAATGTGCAGCCAAGAAATAACTGCAATAAATCCAGCATTCACAATTCATTTATCCACTGGAACTCATGTAAAATGCATCTACACTGCTTCTTGCCAAAATGGCACCCTCCATACCTCTTGATATGAGCTCCTATAATGCTGCACTCAATACAGAGAAATGGATCCTTACATCACAGGTGAAACTGGAAATTATAATTCATCCTGTTACAGGATACCAATATCATCTGTTCAGCTTAACTTGTCTTAGAGAAGAGGAGGACAGAATCTGCAATTTACTCACGGTAGATGTTGCAAACATTACCCAGAAAATGGGAACAATCACAAGTAAACTCCTGTTTCTGACACAGCGCTGCCACGCATACTTGCTTACAGAAAATTCAGTATAATTCATAAGAATAATATTTAGGTAGCTTAGATGTGTATTCCTGGGGACACTGGAGAACTGTAGGGAAAATATTTACACAGTGGGTGTAAAATGGCATTTTGCATAAGTTAAGCATAAGTTAAGCAAGCTGCCACCCAGTTGTAGAAAAAAGATAATTAGTTTCCAAATGAATATCTGACAAAACTGTGTCCGATTCACATAACATTGATCACCGTCAGTAGGAATGTAGCCCACAGCTGAAGTTATAAAAAACACCAAGACATCTTTTTTTTTGCTGCAGGCTACCCCTGTGGCCACACTGAGAGATGAGACTCCCCACAGTCTATATTTTATATATATATATGTATATATATATATATATATATATATATATATATATATATATATATATATAAAATTTCACATGATCGAGACCATTTGATTGATGATTCGGAATGTCAAAATTCCGAAACAAATCCCTCCAAAACAAAAACAACCATCTAAATGTTTCTGCAGGGCACCCCCCACACTCCCGCATCTTAAATATACCATCTCCAAGATCGGACTACAGTGAGGAAAAGGAAAATCTCTCATTCTGCTCTGTATGCATATCTCCATTCAGAATTTTGAAATTCTGAAACTTTTATCATATAGTCTCGACCATATGAATTTCAATGTTTTAGGATTTTGAGATTATGAAGGGAACCCATATATATATATATATATATATATATATATATATATATATATATATATACACACACACACACACACACACACACACACACACACACACACACACACACACATACAAATACAAAAAAACAGAAATATATAGCACAACCTTGAGCTTCTTTGCACAAACCCTAGAATCGGTCACTGGTGATAGACATTTAGAGAGTTAATCACTAATGAACTAACGTTAATCCTGATACCCACAATAATGATATCAAGCTCGTATCAAAATATCATGCTCCAAAACTGCCATAGCAGATGGCTCATGATAGCTGGAGCAATATTTCAAGTGTAGGCTATTATCAGGAGCAAATGCTCTCCTAGTGAATGGGCCCCCAAAGATGCACAGTCTTGCATTCATGTGAAACCATGGGGACACACCAGAAACTATTTTGCACAAATGCATGTTAAGTTATATCAAATCACCAGTTAAGTGGTATCTCCAATCCAGAAGAGAGCTGTCTTGATAGACAGTACTTTTACATTGCTTCACAGATGATGTTTTCTTGAGCTCTGGAGCATTCTTTAACAACTCCCCTTTTGAAGAATATGTATTCTGAGGATAAGACCATTTAAAGCAGACATGACTTGCAGTATTCCTGATATGAGATTATGGAACATGTGAGACTATTATGGCCAGAATTATTCAGATATGATAATCATATATATGAGTGCCACTAAGATCAGGGTGGCCCAATCTGGGTGCAAAATTCTAAACTTGTGTAAACACCTCTTCCTAATGTATTTTTAAACACCATCACTTAAGACATAGGCAAACCTACAGTTATAGAAGAAAGTAAACCATATTAACATGTTTCCAATTGCATACATATACATCACATATGCTTTTTATAACGTTCATCAGTCCAACATTACTGTAGATAAATTGCTCAAATCCTGTCTTCTGTTCAGCCTCACTCCTCTTGAACATTATTGTCAATTTCCATTTATGTCTATGTAATTTGCTCTTTCCCTTTTCTAATGATCTTACTTCTAGCTCTTTTATCTCTGTTACAATATTCAATACAACAAACACGGTTTTGAATTTGATTTCCATTTTCTAGTAATTTCTTCTTTGGCAGCCACCAGAATTAAACATAAGAAGGCCTTATGATGTCTAGGCAATTCAGATCCTGTGTCCCAATTCATAATAATAATTTCCTTAATTACAGACATTTCTTTACCCAAATGTTCTGTCCAAGTGTATGGAATTTTTAAAATCTGTCATCTCATTACACTCCCAGAACAGATATTCCCAGTTGCGTGTCTCTTCCCCATCACACTTCCAACATTTGTATAAGAACTGCTATGACTGTTGAATGGTAGTATGAGCTGGAAATAACTGGAAAAAACTGGAATGAGGCTGGAATGACTGTCTTTGTTTGTTAAATACCCAGAATTGTGCTGTCTATGTGCCAATCTCTCCTTTATGTGTACATAGCAGAATAAAGTCTGCAAACACTGTAATTTGGTTAAGAATGCTTTATTATGTATAGTAGAGGTAGATTACAACAATATCCAAATAGTGTCTCCCATAACAGCGCTGATAAACTGAAATACTCTGTAGCTTCTTTACTCATATTCTTCACATTCCTTTCCACCTGAATATTATAATTAATATTCTGGAATGATGGATATTTGTCATGATTTCTACATTCATACATGAGTGTCTATAATGCACTTCTGAGGACTGCATTGCAAAGACTTTTTGCATATCAGCCCAAATGGACTAACTTAACTGGCTGTTTCTGAAGTACCTCCTAATAATACCAAAATACTGTAAATGTCTACATGCCTCCTTAACTTTGGTTCCCAAGCCTTACACCATACAAACAAAATGTGTTTGTACTCAATGTACTGTACATTCTGTTCTTATCAGTATTATTGACTGAAGGTTATTCTTCACTGATTGAAAGTGCATTCACTGAAACTGTATGCAAACTGTAAAGGCTTGTGTTAATATGGCTGCATTTCCAGACTTATACGAAGAGAATACTGTATTTTTGTCTATTTAAATTAAACCTGACCTTACGATTTGCAATCTACCTGAGGAAAAAATATTTGGAGTCTATTTGGTCTATAAAATACCTATGTAAACTCCTACAAGAAAAAATACTAAACCTTCTAGACTTAGTTGCATTTTTGGCAGCCACAATATGTTCTCTCATTGATCCCATATAAACTGCTTATCCAGTCTCTCTTCCCAGTCTTTGGTAACCTCCTCTGACTGATTTTTACAATTTTCAGTATTTTATATGTCCTACTAATTATCTCTTTTTAACAGCAGCTTCTGTTCCAGATTCAACTAAAAACTCTACCAGAACATGTCTTTCACTAAGGAATACCTTATCCCTTTCTCTTTTCCTATATTCTGATCACAATCCCTGACAGGGAAGGCAGTTTCTAGCCTGAAGTCCAAATGTCTTCTTGCCTCATCTCATTCTATCACCTTTTCTACTCTTTCTTACTATTTATTTGCTTTCAATACTTTGGTTACTTTGCCAGTTTTCTCCAGTAAATTCCAGCCCCCTCTTTCCTATTCTCTGTGCCCCTACTTGCAGTCATCCCTATCAGCAAAATCTCCTTTCTCCATTCTCGTTTTGGCTTAGTTCTTAGAATACTTTCAGCTACTTTACAAAGATAATATTCATTAGTATTTTTAAAATTCTGTATAGCTGCTGTCATTCTCCTTAAGGATCTGCACCCAAAACCCCATTCTCTCCTTACTTCTTGAATTTCTCATCATCATCATCTCTTTCCACTTTGAATTATAACTTTCTTCTTGTGTTATATATATGAGCCTTAATTGTGTATCTCTAAAATGCCTCATATCTTCAAATCAGGTAGTCCTAAACCACCTTGTTCTATTGGAAGGATCAACTTATCCTACTTAATCTTTGCCCTCTTCCCCTCCCAGATAAATTGTTTCAATTCTTTATTAATTATTGTCCACAACTTCTCCGCTGTTAGATAGAAATATGTCTGACCTGTATGTAAAACTAAAGGGACTAAAAAATTGTCACTGCACGTATCTTGCTATCCATATCCATAAACAGAAGTGGCAGTTTCTCAGTTTTTGTATTATATTTTTAGTCTCTTCCCACATAATCCTTAGCTACCAAAACAGAAGCCTTTTTAATCCATACTCTTAAGTACTGATGAATATCTCATCACATCCCCATAAATATAGGTCAATTAATGTGTGCATACACAATTTACAGCTGTAGGCTTTGTTTTATCTTCATTAATTTTATATACTGAAAAGATTTGAAACTGTCACAAAATGTTATCAGGTACAAAATAGCATCATTTACAAATAAAACCAACTTTTCTTTATTACC
The DNA here is from genome assembly GCF_019279795.1 of Protopterus annectens. NCBI lineage: Eukaryota > Metazoa > Chordata > Ceratodontiformes > Protopteridae > Protopterus > Protopterus annectens. The sequence continues at coordinate 1,815,946,802 of NC_056741.1, read as the reverse complement.
ATACCAATTATATCCTTGAATTTGAGTTATTTATTTTCTTTGCTAATGGCTCTAAATATAAAGTAACTAAAGGGGTAAGAGGACACCCCTGCCTGGTTCCTCTGTTCAAATGCAACTTATCAGAGAGGAACCCTTCCAGTTTAATTCTTGCCTCTGATCCTTCATATGTCCTCTTAGTTAATATTATTGTATCTGGGAGTGCAAATGCTTCTATTGCCCTACTCATAAAATCCCAGCTTACTCTGTCAAATGTTTTCTCTACATCAAGACCCACCGAAAACATTGGTATTTTCTTACATTCTGCTTCCCTCTGGATCATCACTGTTTTATTAATGTTGTCAAATTTTGCCTCCTCCTCTCCAGAAAACCACATTAATCCATATCTACCAATTTTGGCAACACTTTTTGCCAATCTTTTAGATAGTATAGACAAACACTTTATAATCATGGCTTAAAACTGAAATGGCTCTATATGATCCTGGGTCTGATGGGTCTTTACCATCTTTAGGTATTACAGCCACCACAGCTTTCTTCCAAGATGTTGGTGTTTCCTCTCCTTTTAAAATACTGTTAAGCAAAGACTTCCAGATTTTTATCACTTTCATCCTTCCTAATTTCTAAACTTTCACAAGAATGCCATCTGTTTCTGGAGACTTTCCTGCAGACTGATTATAAATCACCAGTTTAATCTCATTTCCTTCTATTTTAATGGTTAATTGTTAAACCTCATCCACCACTAACCTTGGCATACTTAAGTCTTCCATAAATATTTTAATTTGTGCTCTTTCTTGATTTCCACATTTATCTGCTTTATACAAATTTTCACAAAATTACCACAGTATCTGTAATACCTCTGCAGGATCTCTGGTTATTTTCTTGTTATAGGCTCCATAAGTTTGACAATAATCCTTTCTACTTTTATTGCCTACATTTTGGGTTAAAAGTTTTTGTGCTCTAGAGTTATCAAAAAAAAAAACTGCTTAACATCTGTCTTTCTAAACTTACGCATATTATCTAGATGCTCTCTTACTTTCTCTTTAGCACTCTGCAGTTGCACCGCTTCTTGTTCTGAGATTCCCCTTATTCTGCAATACTTTAACATTTGTCAGCCCCTCTAAACAGTTCATATTACTTCATAACCCTATCTCCTTTTCTTTTATTTTTACCCTGTTTTTAATTCCATTTTCATTTTATCCCATTCTCTAGCTATAACTTCTGAAGAAATTTCTATCTCCCCTACCAACTTTTGAATAATTTCCACTAGCCATTTCTTAAATTCTTCTATTTTAACAGGTTGATGGGAAAGCAGCAGTGCCTCATTTGTACTTTATTACCCTGTATTTTTATCTTAGTTATTATTGGTTCATGATCTGAAATAGTTATTGGATTATATCAAAGTTTTCAATTAATTGTACATGTTCCTCTGAAATATAATTTTTAAGACTTTTTGTTTTAAACAAAATTAAATGCATTTTCAGACTCCTCTAATAACCTATTAATTTAGAACAAACACACAAAACTATGTACGTATTCAAAATATGAACTTTAACCCTCCAGATAGGAAAAATTGCCCCCAATTGATAGCCGCACCCACAAGCATTACTTAACCTAAAATTAAGATTACCCATGTATTTGTGAAGGGTTTTTGTTATGATGCAGTGTCAGTGGCCTGTGCTCCCACTTGCACTGATTTCTGAATTTTGTCTGTTTTTTTATCTCTGTTTCCCTCCTATACATGAAAAATAGTTTGTATGCTTTCAGAAGCAATCCCAAACATAAAAAGTAGCTTGTATGCATTCAGAAAACATTAACTTTTAATCTTAAAAATGCACTAGATATCTTTAAATAAAATAAAATTGCACACTGTTCTATTAAATGCATTGAAGTATTAAGGCTGATAGGGAAGTTATCACTTATTCACTTGCAATAATTTCACACTTTTTTTACTGAGTTGCTTGCCATTGTACCTTTAAATTTTGCATTTCCCTCAGCAAACAATGTCCAGAACTCTCAGAATGAATTGCTTGCACCTACAGACATCTCATCTCTATGGGAGCAGTCAGTAGTGAGAAAAGAAAAACAGCTAACAACTCAGCAGATGCATGGAATCTTTTTAACAATTTCACTCAGAAAAGAACATAATGTACAACCTCCTTCAGCTGCAGTCTGTTGTTGACATTGCATTATACTAATTTCCAGTTAAACAGAGTAGTTAAATTTCTGTTTACATTTATACACAAACAGTAGTTACATTTATACATTCTAAGATTTTACAAATGTGAAAGTTACTAAACAGAATGCCCACATGCAACTTAGTGGATTGTACAGGCAGTAGTTATGCATAAAATTGTTTTGTCATTTCAGTGAGAAGTTGACTGTATTCTGTTTAAGAAGAGTATTTGGAGAGTATCGTATGGTGAACAGAAAGTCTCAATCTTGAGATAAGCTTGTGCAGGACCAGGATTGGTTAAGATGCTGTTTAAGCAGTGGTTTAAAAGAATTGAATTTGTCAAAGAATTGTATTTATGTGGGGATACTATTCCAGAGCCTAGCAACATATTGGGAGTAGAGTGAGTCTCCTGCAACATTATATGACTTATTTGTAAGTGATAAGAATTTGATAGAACAGTGGTCCTTTGCTGGACAGTAGATCAGTGATGAGTTACATAATGCAGGACATTTTTCTGGATGATGAATGAGTTTGTGTGCTGTACTTAGTTGTGAATATCTTAGGTGGTTGTGTAGTTCAATCCAGTTTAATTGCTTTATGATGTGACAATAGTGGATCCTATGAGGGAGCCTGGTGGCAAATTTAGCTATTTTACTGTAGCAGGAGGCAAGTTTCTTTCTTTAAGTTTTGTTTATGTTTGTTAGGATAGGAGTGGCATATAAGAGAGTTGATAGGATAGGAGTGGCATATAAGAGAGTTGGCAATAAGAGGTGGTAGCCAAGGTTTTTCTTGCATAAGAAGAGTTACCATAAGAGAAGAGTTTGTTTGGTGAAAAAACTACAAACAGGCAGGTATCTGTAACACCCCCCAAACAATACATACACACCAGCTATTTACATTTTTTGCTGGTTGTATAGCACAGTGGGATATGAAGACTGTATACAATATGGAATAAGCAAATTTAGGCAACTGTAAAGTGTTCCAGCCCTTGTGCAAACTGAGTGAGTGTTAAGTACATCACATGCATTTTTAGAGAAGTGTTTCAGTTTTGTAGCAATTTATTTCAGTTAAGCTGGATTTCACTACTATTCCCTATTCTATGCAGAATTAATGACAGAGGGCAAAGCATCCTCAGTTAAAAAAAAAGTTCTGCCATCTTTGGTGTTTCTGTGCATTTGTGCTTTAAGTTCACCTGGAAATGACAGAGCCATTTATGCATGTTTAGTTAGTTTATACCTCTGCCTTTATAACTAAGAAAATATGCTCAATTAGCAGAATGAAATACATCATCATCATCATCTGTCCATTTGTGTGAAAATTACCACATTATGTATTTTAACAATAAACTTCTGGTGCTTTGGTAGAATACCCTACAAGGCAGTTATGGGACTCAAGTATCTTTTAGTTTAATGCATTTAGTAGACCCTGTACTTTCTAAGCATATTGTTACACATACTGTAAAAGGATACCTTATAAAAACCATTTTATTTTACATTTATAGAATTAGAATATTGTAGTCTTTTATGGTATAAAGGAATTGTCACAGTGAGTTTTCACCATATTCAGTTATCTGCTACCATTTTAAGTCTTCTACACTACATACCCATACCAGTGTGCAGCAGCTTATGCTAGGCATATGACAACCTTGGTTTATAGCAAGTGAAAATACAGTTGGAACATTTCATCTTCAGAACATACAGGTGATTAGTTTCAGGAATCTAAAAGAGTTTTGCACTTTTATTTTCCAAGACAGATTGGATTTTACATATAGCCCATTTCCCTGTTAACAAAATCAGTTTCAGTGTCTATAAACAAACATCATTACTGCTTCCATATACTTCTGACATTCAGTATACTAGCTTCCTGCAGAGACTATTGAGATATGACCCTCAAAGGCTGCTGGGTCAAGGCTTCAAGCAGCCTAACTTCTCAAACTTTCATTAAGATAACATTAAGCTCCTCCTTGAGAATTCACAAAACTACCTGTCAGCCTCTTCTGTTCTACTAAATCTCCTACGGTTAGCCTCAAAGTGTCTCTCTCTGTCATTCTCACACACCAGCTGCGAGTTGATCACAGTTAACACAGACACAGTTATACACTTACAGTGACTGTAGGAGGCAGCAGCAAGCCATTAACGTACTTGCATGAGAGATAAAATGTATTTATTTATACTTTGTTAACCTGGTAATTGGGACACTTTTCAACCATGACCTAGTCCACAATGGAAAAAACAACAATAAGTTAGAAATGCACTTAGGAGTTCAAAGAAAAGAATACTGCTATTAAGCCACTTGACAAAGACTGCATGTACAAGACGTAGCCAACAACCGTCTCCAGCTCACCCTGGATGATACCCCAATACTCAGAAGGCTGAATACATAGAAATGTTAAACTACCAAACAGAAGCGCACATAGTCCTGATATACATGTTGGCATCCCTCTCATTCTAACCCAGCCATAACACCTATAGCTAGTCAGGTGGTAATTTTAGAACAGTGACAGAGCTTTGAAGCCCAATCTTAGAAGGATAGTGCCATTTGGGATGCATAAACCTCTAATTCCAACCATCATGCACATAGGCTTTATTTTCAAAATTGGCATTGTGACCAATTAGTCATACTGTCCCTGTTACACTGTTACTGTTTCACTTTATAATCACGGAATACTGAACTCTCGAACTTCAGTATTTCACGACCATAAAGCCGAAACCTTCAAATACTGAACCTTCACAATCCCGAAACTACAATTCCCGAACACACAGCATACACCACACCATACATAAACCACAACACCCACACTACAAAACAAATAAACACACAAAAACAAAACACTACATATCCACATACCTGCATTACACATAAGCAGGGGGCCAAGCCCCCCTACACCCACCATGCGGGGGGCTGTGCCCCCCACTTATATATATATATATATATATATATATATATATACTAACTCTGAGATCGCACAGACAGTAAAAGACAGTACAATCACACTCAGTCATTCCACAGTCCTTCACGCACACATACACACACATACACACACACACACACACACACACACACACACACACACACACACACACACACACACACTCACACATATCACACATAGACAAACACAAACACATCCAACAATTACACACCCATACGTTCACCTTCTTACCCTAACCCACACATACAACTTACAAACAATCTCACATATACTCAAACTCCCACCCAAAACCCTTACAACACACTCACTTACCTTAGATTCCAAGTAAATCCATACGCTGCACCGAACAACATCCAAACCAAAAAGTGCATGTCATGTAACGTAAAGCCATACATGCAAATTCAAAATATTCAAATTCATGATTATGCACTTTTGACATTTTAAAAATTCGCCTTTATGGTCGTGAAATACTGAAATTCAAAATTTCAGCATTTTGCGATTATAAAGGGGAACCCCCTAAACACGTATGTGTTTATTGCTTAACACTACAACATTAGAGTGCCCCCCCAACAGTATTTACAGGAGAAGAAATGAAAATGCACACTAGAAAATAATGAAAAAGATAGATTACTATGATAGTATAGGACAAAGAAAGGCAGACTTACGTAGAAAGGAAACTATGGAGCAGAAGTATGTAGAGTGGGAGATTTCATAAAGCATTAGACAATGTCTTAACATTTGTTTAATGTCCTTTTCAAACATCCAAAATACCACACACAGCTGAAAAATATTGTATTTTGTATTCACATCAATGTGTAAAGGAATATCAAATACGATCATAGAATATGCTTACACTATGTCCATCACATCTGACAATGACAATGTACACTGACTTCTAGCTGCAGCACAACGGTTCAGCATATGTGATGCCTTGCTGTGAGTTTCCTGAGACTCAATCTGTGCTTTGAAAGCTATATTAAGACATACAAGATTGCAGAATTATATAGCCACGAGCTGAAAAACAAGGCCACCCTTTTCATTCTTCATATGACAAGATTTTAAAGTTTGAGATGAGTTTTTGCAGCTCTCTGCTGCAGAATTTGATAAAATAATTGAAGCAGATGAGCCTGGAAAATGTGGTATTTGAAGCCATTGTGAATTGGATTGACAATGGCCCAAATAACTGAAAGAAGTTTATTCCATTTTTGCTTCCCAAGGTATAGATTTATAATTATATATTTCCTAAGATCTGATCCAATAATCTGATTTATCCTCTTACCTTTAATTTATATCCCTGATTGTTAAGTATGAAACCTTTTTAGTAGCAGACACATCTTTACTCATGCAAAGTAAAATAGAATCATCTACAGATTGTTGGTTCTCATATTCTAGATTATGCAAAAGAGGTATATGTATTTGTAACGTTTTTGACAATTCAGTGGCAAAAAATCAAAACTCTTGGTTTATAGAATAATTAGTTTAGTGACTGCCTACAAGGGATCTACTTTGACTAATATGTGATTTCTCACAATAAAAACAGTTTGATCCCAACTCTGCTTATTAACATTTAACGTAATGGTGCACCTCTGTGATGCCCCTGCTCTGAGCCAGTAATCAAGGAGCTTGAATCCTCACCACTGACACCGGTAAGGGATGTTCACTTGGAACAAAAATAGATATATACAGTATTTCCAGATGCAGCTCTCTGCACCAAGCATAATTTCCCTTAAGAGCACACAGGGGAATGCACTCAGTCCAGAGGCTGGTTTCACTTTCTCTCCAGGCCCCCAGTAAGACTCCCCACTGGCACACCTGTAGAGATGAGTCTTCCGCCAAGTGTTCCAAGCCAATTCCTCCATCACCCTCTCTTAGAAACCAGTATTCTGTGTCCCTACTCCAAGTAGCTGACACACATACTCTCTGAGATTTGATTTTCATACACACACACACACACACACACACACACACACACACACACACATCTGGGAAAGGTTTGCACATATTTACTATCTCTGTCCACCAGCCAAATCCGCTAACGCTCTTACAAGGGTACCCAATTATAGTGAGTAAAATGAATACTAATACAAATAGCAGTGTTTGATCAATGCAGCAAGCCTTTCAGGAGTGGCCACAGTGTCATGAAATTAATATAAGTACTCTCAAAGGTTAAAATATTCTCTAAAAGACCAGCCATAATGAAAGGTTTAAATAATATTTAATAATAAATAATAAAAGAACTTAGAGATACTGAATATCTATCTACAATAAACAACAGAATTTCAATCACAGGAATATTAAAAACAACATGGGTAGATTCACACAGCTACAGAAAAACAGCACTAAACTAATCTCACTATATTTTCCTGACTGATCTAGAGAATTACTATTCCCTGGTTACTTACTAAAACAAGGCAAGATGAAGTGGGTTAGTGTTCTTGCCAGTTCCTAAAACAGACTGCCCTGAGACTTCTGTCTCATCTAATATTAAAACAACATTTCAATGCTGGATTACAGAATTGCATCACATACATCTGGTCATCCGACTGGTTCCCACACTACCCCCTTTACTAGAAACTGAACCAGAATTTAGCACATATGTGTTACCATACAGAGAGACAGAGCTTTGCTAAGATGTGTTATAGCATCTGGAAGCTATAAAAACATTTCAAAATGACCACCCTTCCAGGGTAGTGATTAGTTTACCCTAAGGAAAATACAGTAGGATTCCTAGTCCTAGTTATCACAGACATTTTGTCTCTGGCTGCAGTCAGAACTGTAACATAAAATCTTTATGACCTAAACCAGGTAATTTAATTTCAGACTATTTTTGAAAGTCGGCTGGACTGAGATTAACCTCTTATCTTCCAGTATCCTCTGTTACAATATATTAATTTAACAGTTACAATACAGTCTTAAATACATGTGTATTTCTTGTGTGCCCAGTAGGACCCACTGTTTGTACATTTTATAACACAAGAAACTTTACAAATATGTTTTCAATACAAGCAATTGTGCAAATTAGTTTGATATACAAATAGCATATAATTCTTACAAAACTCCAACTAAATATGCTAGCATACGTTGCACGTTCACTGACCTACTTCCCCTAGCATAGCTGCCAATACCTCACATTGTCACAACCTCAATTAGTCCTTTTTTTATTTTCAGGAAACAAGCCCCTCTTCTCTGCATTCCCACAGTCCTGTACATACATACATACATACATACATACCAAATCCATGGTCCCGCTCCTCTGAGAAAGGATAAACTTCCCAAAAAGGGAACAGAAGTCTTAAGCAAAGCACTTGTGCTGCTCCAACATAAAGGAAATGATTTCTGAGCTATTTGTTCATGTGCAACCACTGGCAACTTGGAGTAATGAGAATTCAACTACTGCATGACATTGGGGTTTATGAAATGCAGAGCACATGGTGAAATCCCATGCCAGCATTGTGATGACATGCAGACTTTGCAGGAAGGCACTCCAGCCAAGAACTATACCCTGTGAGGCAATAACACTAAATGGTATATCATGCTGTCACCTACTTAGCACACCTGTGAAGCCATAATACTGAATGTTCTCTAGATTTTATTTGCAGTGTATAAACTAAGATAACTTCATGGTACTAAACAAATTTTGCTCTGCGTTAATAACGAACTCAGTCACACATTGGTTTGATCCAGGAAACTTATCAATCTGTGGTCCATATGTGTACATTTTATATATATATACACACACACACACACACACATATTATATATATATATATATATATATATATATATATATATATATATATATATTTATGGGTCTACTTTGAAATATCTTGAAACATCTAGAACCCATAACATAACATTGACACCAGAACATCTTAAAACCCATAACATCGAATTTCATAACATCTAACACTACAAATCACAAGAAAAGAATATCTCCTCCACATTTAACTACATCAAACTGCCTTTTTTCTATGTTTCTGTTGGTGGGCAAGCCACCCTTCACCCCCCATGTTAGGGGCTCTGCCTCCCAAACCCAACGTAAATTAAACATACCAATTTCAAGATTGCACTACAGTGGGAAAAAGTTAATTTCCTAACCCCACTGTATCAAGCCCCCCTGCAGGAACGTAGTAAAAAGTGTGTTTGGTAGTTTGATGTCATTGTTTGGTAGTTTGATGTCATTATATGTAGTTATATGAGGAGGGATGTTATTTTCATGTGATTTGTACTGTTAGATGTTATGAAATTCAATGTTATGGGTTTTAGATGTTTTGAAGGGGACATATATATATATATATATATATATATATATATATATATATATATATATTTATTTATATACAACACACAAACACGGATATAGTTGTAACTCAAAAGACTGAATATTAATTTGGTTGAAAATAAATTTTGTGTGAGTGTAAAAAAGGGAATATGCATGATCAAATGAGTAAATGCTCATTTGTGTAAATCAGATATGGCTGAATTTACTTTTATGTTGTGTAGGTAAGTAGAAATGTGCAGGAAAATGAATGTTTGAATGAAAAGGTGGTGGTTATGATGATATGCAAGACTGTGTTATAGCAGTTGTGAATATCAAGTGTTCACAGGTTAGGGTCAGAGTAAGGGCTATGTCAGGAGATAGATTTGGTGTTGTGCATGTTTTGTGTTGTGTGTGGTCTATGTCCTTTTGTGTTGTTTTGTGGGACTGCTAGGGAAAGAGTTTTTAGTAACATAATATGTAGTGTTAAGGTTAGCACACACAAGATGGTGCAGGGGAACAATGCCTTTTCCTGCCCAGCTTACTCAAGTGTGCTGTTAACCCTAATCCTACCCCCACCACTAACTCTATACATTGTTACTAAAATCCCCTTCCTTAAAAGTATCACTGCCCAGACAACACTTGATCTTGGTTTTGTAGCTGGGGTTTATAATACTGGGGCTTTTTTAGTGGGGCATAAGTTTTTAAAGTTTTGTGATTCACTTGTTATTAGTCATTCGGTATTTTGTGTTTCCTTCTTATTGCTATGTCAGTTCTAACTCTTTCTTTTGAGTTTTCAACCTATCATGATACAACACATATGTAATTATGTGTGTGTGTGTGTGTGTGTGTGTGTGTGTACATACTTATATTATTCACATAACTGCCATGTTATAGGACAGACACAAAAAGCTTTGTATGAACAATATATGAAGCAGTTGTTTGCTTATTCAGAAGCTACAACACGTATCTGCATTGTGCACATTGTGCAGACACAGCAGTATTAGAAACAATGGACGGCAGCACATTCTTAGTCATGTTATTTCAGAAGCTTAATATTTTTATTAGAATCAGACTACAGATCTCAATGTGTCTGTAAAATGATTACAAAAAGGCTCCTTAAGAATCAGATGTAGCCTTTACCACAGTCTAGCTTTAACAGTCTTACTACATTACAGATTTTTTTTATTAATTAAGGTGTACATATGTGGTGGTTGTAATGACGATGAATGCCTATGCACAGCTGAAACTTACAACTCATAAACCAATGAATGGACCTTGATTGCACCAGTGAGCTGCAGACAGAGTGGGACAGGCGTGATCATGTATGCAAAACATGTTTATGCGGTAAGAAACTACTGCAGGCAAAAATGCTTTGATTGTTCATTATTCAGTTTTTGTTCATGGGCTGGAAGGGATTCATAGTTTTTGGACTTCATAATTTTCTCTGTGGTTGTACAACCAAGGAGTTAAGTTATATAAGAAAAGTTGGGGGGCTGTGAGAGGGGACTTTCACCCCGTATGGATAGTGGTAGTCTAAAATGTTATCTAGCTTTGCCAGTAAATGAGCCATCAACACTTACATTAGCCCCCTTCCCCTACTTTTAAAACTCCAGTCATATAATTACAGCTATACTTCACCCAATAAAACAAAAACAACACTGTATGAATGTATGTAACAACTTTGTCGTGAATTTAATTTGTATACTTAAGCTGTGTGACAATGTGAACACACAAAATGCATCTGCTTAGCAACTGCTTCACTTTAATCCCTTCAAAACTTTAACTGAATTTTGGTTGCTTGGTAACCTTATATGGTAGAAGTACCCCTCAAAAAGTTATGTCACTAAAAATCTGTCTTTGGGACATTCTAAAATCTGCCACCAATGTCTATTAATAAACTGTTACCTAATCAAGTAAGAAACTAATACAGTATTGTAATATCAACTATTGACTCAAGAACTAATGGGGAAAATGCTAACTGATGTTTGTGGGTTATTTGCAGCATACAAATTATAAGAATATAAGTATTTTAAGTTGCTGTAGGGCATCATACAGTTGAGTAATTAAAGCAAGTCTTCAGTTTAGAGACTGCCAGCTTAAATGCCAGTTGCTGAATTAATTGTACTTTTTCCATATTACATGTTGGAGGTTTTGATGGATCCAATCACCTTTCTATTGCAGAAGTCTATGATCCCCTTACCAATACTTGGCATACAATCTCTAGCATGTTCATCCGTCGTAGTAACTTTGGACTTGGGGTGGTAGAAGACGTTCTGTTGGTTGTAGGCGGTCTTACCTTAAGTGACTCTACAATCACTTCCACTGGTGAGTGCTATGAGAAGAACCCCAAAAATGGTATGAAGTGTGTGTAACATGAGCATTTCCCCCAGTGCTTTCAGCTGATGTGTCATTCCTTACATGACAAGTTTAAGAATGTATGCATTGCCAATGGACAGCTAGAATGAGCATTCATTTCAAGAGGAAACATCTTCAAACAGTTTGATACACTAGTGGAATTTGAAGTGTTATTTTTTCTGTTATATATTAAAGAATGTGTTAAATAAAGTGATTTTGACAAATGTTAATATTTTTCATTAGATATATATGTGTTTAATAACTCTGCAGCATACAATATACGACTCTCATACCCTCTTGTACAATATACATTCCCTTAAAGAATAAGGAAGGTATTAATGGTGTCTCAGGCTGTCACTTAGTAGTATGTCTAGTTCATCATGTAGCCACCTCAATAATTTGGTTTTAGCAATCAGTAAAAATATCTTATCACTATCAAAAGTAGCACAGATAAATATTTAAGTATCTGATTACTATATTTTCCATTCCACTCTTGCACACTTAAGCACCTCCTTACAATATATTTTATTTCATTCTTGCATATTCATTTCAGATGGAGCAGCCGTCTTTTATCTTAGCATTTTCTTATAGTTTGAAGTTTTACCACTCTACTCCATAATCCAGACTAAGTCCATACGATGAGGATTTCTTTTTGATCTCATACATAAACTTGATGTTAAAATGGTGACTACAAACATACACAGACACACAAAAAGATAATCAATTGGGTTGGGCCAAACATCCTGCATCCTCCCTTATTTAAGACTACATGTCCCTAGGGAAAAGGGTATGCTCCTTTCTGCAGGTTGTATGATCTCAAACACAAGAATGGATGAAGACATTCTGAAGACCATGTTTTTTTTTCCTGTACAAACATCAAGATTCCTATTGCTAGATTTTTTTGGAAGGAAGGTGGTTTTCTCCACCCTGGATCTTTAGATGTGGGCCTCATAGCTACTGCTTTTATTTATTTATTTTTTAAGTAATATATTCTCCCTGCTCAGTGACCATCAGATTTCCCTCCCTCTCCCTGCTCAGTGACCATCAGATTTCCCTCCCTCTCCCTGCTCAGTGACCATCAGATTTCCCTCCCTCTCCCTGCTCAGTGGCCATCAGATTTCCCTCCCTCTCCCTGCTCAGTGACCATCACATTTCCCTCCCTCTCCCTGCTCAGTGACCATCAGATTTCCCTCCCTCTCCCTGCTCAGTGTCCATCAGATTTCCTTCCCACTCCCTGCTCAGTGGCCATCAGATTCCCCTCCCTCTCCCTGCTCAGTGACCATCAGATTTCCCTCCCTCTCCCTGCTCAGTGACCATTAGATGTCCCTCCCTCTCCCTGCTTAGTGGCCATCAGATTTCCCTCCCTCTCTCTGTTCATATCATTAACTTACTCATTCCTCCTTTTTCTTTTTCCCTTAGTGTGGAAGCAGAGTAGTGGAGAGCTGGGCCATCGCCTATCCAAGATTGGGGTGGGGAGGCTCCTTATGGCTCAAACCTTGTTGTGCATGCCCAGTGACTTGGTATGCAATGGGCACCAAGGGCATGTCACTTGTTTCTATAACCAGTGTAACTCCTCAAGACAGCTCTACCACCTTTTGAAGTCAACACTCCCATGTGATCTACCTCCAATAGGAATCACACAAATTGACAGGTCACTCCTGTCTTTCTCCATGCCATCTCCAGCAGTTGCTTGAGCCATTTAGTCTGTTGCTGGTCTTCCCTGGTTTGGTCCTTTCATAACACCTGCCACCTCTTTATTCACTTCTTGGATACATTATTCACTACTTGCATAGGGTCATATGTAATGCGTAGCTACTCTGTTGTGTCAGTTGCGGAGTATCTCAGTGATATCATTGTCCTTTTGGGTAGGTACACTGATAAATTTGCAGCCAAGAAAGACAGCAGTAACTGTTGTATATTTACATGTGTTGCAGTCGTATGGCTACTCAGCAGCATGCTATCATGAAATACAGGTCATTCCTCCAACAGGATTACCTTTATCTAGGGCTGTTCTTCCATATTTGTTAGGCCACATTTGGGCAGAATATGAAGCTATGTCATCAGTGTGGCTGGTCAATATTTAAAATGTGCATTATTGGACTAGATTTTGTTTTGTTTCTTTTAATGAATGTCTTACTTACAGGCAAGTGTTGTCAGAGCCTTTCTCGGGCTAAGCTGTGTTTGTCAACCTTATAACTGTATCATGGTTGGCCCTCCCTCTGACTCATGGTGCTGGAGAATAAAGACGGAGTATGCAGTGACCACTGCCTGTTATGGAGTAAATGCTTCCATGTCAGTTTTCTATCACTTACCTCATCTGAGGAGGTGAGGGCCAAGTTCTTCATAACAGGCTGAGTTAGACGTTACATACTCATAGAAAATAATGACATGTTCTTTAATGTGTGCACATCTCTTTAAATTGTTTTTTTTTTATATTTAATTACTAAACTAAAGAATCTGGATTTCATTTCCTCATGCCCTTAGCAGACATTTTACTATGGACCCAACCATCTATTTTTATAAGTACAACTCCATTATCCTCAAAGACAGAAATTCAATAGTTTTTGAAGGCCTTCCCCAGTGTACAACTTTATATATAATTGCCTGGTATACAAGTTTACAAATAAGCGGTGTTGAACAAATGTAGTTTCTTAACATTTTTATTACGCCTTCTAAGCCTTAGTAATTCTTCAAGATTTCATTGGCCTAAATAGTAACTGGGACCATGTAACTGTTCAAACAACTTATGAAGGAAGATTTTTGGATCTAGTAAACACAAGAGGACTATCACAAAATTTTTCCTCTAATACTAAGAACAATACAATATTGGACTTGATACTAACTGTAGATTTCTCGTAACAAACTCCAATGTCATTGTAGGTCTCGAAACACTGCATCATAATTCAGCATCATGTTGACTTTTTAAAGCTAATATAATCAAGAAAGTTGCTAAACCTTTGTTTAAAAGTCTATTCAATAGATAAACTCAATGGCATTCAGTCTACTGACAGTTCAGATTCTATACTTTCAGGTGAACTTGCAAAGGCTTGCATTTACTTCAAAAATATAGCTTTTCTGCCCTAGAATCAGCTATTAAAATATGACAAGTTTCCTTGTCATAAAGTGCTGGTATGCTGAAATGGTCATTTAAAATGGCTACATTTTCTAACAGAAAAATATTTGTTCTTTATAAGAAAAATATTACACAACACAAAAGAAAATGTAGACAATTACACAAGAAAAATGTTGACTCTAAAGCTAATTATGAAACAAACCTGGTAGAAGATGAACAAAATAAGATAGCATGTTATAAAGAAGTCAGTTTGGAGGACAAAAAACTGAATAGTAAGACCATTAATGGTGAATAATAAGTTCATAGATTAGTATTAGATTAGGTGCCTTTGGGGATCACATTAATCCTAGTCAATTTCTCTTGGTGAGATTCAAACCTTACACTTCTTGCCTGTGAGGTAAACACTTTAACCATTATGCC
Source organism: Protopterus annectens (assembly GCF_019279795.1). Taxonomy (NCBI): domain Eukaryota; kingdom Metazoa; phylum Chordata; order Ceratodontiformes; family Protopteridae; genus Protopterus; species Protopterus annectens. Next base: position 1,815,931,591 of record NC_056741.1, on the reverse strand, counting down.
AACACCTAACATACATGAACTTATAACTATGGCAGAGGCATTTAACAGTTATTTCACTTAGTGAATTAGTTTATTATTCATCAAGAACCACTTATTGAATGAACCACATCAACTACTGATTCTTCTGATATAAGAGTGATGTGTCCCCATTTTGAAATGGGTGAATAAAAGAAATCTGAGATTCATAAAAATGGACTAGTAAATAGTTTGGGGCCTGATTCCTTAAATCCTTGGACTAGGCTTTGCTATTGCTGCTGTATTACATATTCCAACTAGTTAACTTCTATCCTGCAAAATGTTTTGAGAGGTAGCTGTAAAAAATAAATAAATAAAAATCTAACAGTAAAAAAAATTACTATTAATCTAGTGAGCTTTATCAGCATGGATTCACAAAAGAATATTTATATGTACTAAACTTGATTCAGTATTAGAATTATGTAAGTACAGCTAATGACATGGGGTTGACAGTTATTTATTATTTATTTTATTTCTTTGCAGTTTTTTTTCCAGGATAGTCCATTGGGCTACAAGGAGCCTGTTTTCAACGGAGTCCTGGGGAGAAAAGCTCCGGAGAAATATAAATACATAGTACAGAAAAAGCACAACTCCATAATATACATTTCAATTAAATGTTAAATACATATTTTGGATAGTACAAATCCATATCACACAATTCAAATAAATGTTACATAAAACAGAAATAAAAAAAGAGATTTTCATTAGCAAAATTACATCAGGTTATTTGTATACAGTATACAGTTATTGCTGTATACTGTACCTGGATCCAGCAAAGGCATTTAATTTACTACAACATACTATAATAATAACATTAGATTGCATCTACATTAATTCCAAGATTTATGAGGTAGATTCATAACTGTTTGTCAAATTGAATACAAAAAGTGAATTCTGTAGGGATTCTGCTTGTAATGATAACATCTCTTTAAACAATATCCATGTGACACCTTTAGGATAATATTTCCTTAAACATTCTCCACATGTCATTGGCGGGATAACATTTCCATAACTATTCTCCACATGTCATTGGTGGGATAACATTTCCTTAAACAGTCTCCACGTGTCATTGGTGGGATAACATTTCCTTAAACATTCTCCACATGTCATTGGTGGGATAACATTTCCTTAAACATTCTCCACATGTCATTGGTGGGACCAGTCTTATTTTAACTTGGTTTTCTATACTTATCCAATGTCATTCCATGCCTGGTTAGCAAAATATGCAAATGACTGTAAGACTGGCATAACTTGTTTCCTCAGAATCAGATATAATCAATTTAAATCAATAAGTAATAAAACACTGTAAATTGAGAAGAAATCCTAGTGTTTGGTAAGTATATTCAAATGCAGACATAAAATCTTTGGAATTTGTTCATTTGATTGTAACATTAGAACATTGGCTGAACCATTACAGCAAGTTAACATATATACTGGTAGATAGCAAATTACACTTTAGGGAATATGTCTTTGGCCTTGAATTCACAATAAACAAAATAGGAAGGGCTGTTACATATTAATATGGCAACTAGACACCCCTCACATCTTACATCTATATCCACATCTCACATTGAACAAATATTAACAGTATAATTATGCCTTTTGTGTTTATAGTTTAAGACTAATGGTCTCTCCAGAATCTGTTCAACATAGATTAAGAAATCTTACATATACACAGATATTACACAAATGAAATGAAACATTTACTTAGGTGTGAACTGAGTTTATCATTTAGGGCTACAGTTTTGAAGTTTTGTAGCTTATGAATGATGGACTGGAATATACACAATTAGAAAAGTGAGGGTCAAAAAGTATGCCTCAGTATTAACAACATGAAAAAAGGGACATGCATATAACCAAGTTAATATCAGGACTATGGAATAAACTACCAATAGTTCAAAAGGAAGCCCAGAATTTGGAAGAATTTGAAGACTAGATTGAGCAACAGGAGTTAACAAGTTCAGAAATAATATTAAAGAATCTGTCTTCCTCGATCACCTTTGATCTAAATATGGAGTCAGTGTTCCTCAATCACCTTTGAATCTAAACACTCTTTTTGTGAACTTATTAACTAGTAACAGATGTATTTATAAAGCAATTTACACGTACAAAGTCTTTTCTCATTTCATTTGTAGGTATCAACAAACCATCATTTTAATTTCAAATAAGGGCTAACACTAAGGACAGAAAATGGGTCATAAGAATATGCTGGTGTTGAAGACAAAGTAAACTATACAAGCCAACACAATGGTGTGGTAAAAAGCAAAAAAGAAATAATAAAATAAAATCCATACAACCACAGTCACCCATGCCTCAATGAATCTGATTAACCAAGCCTCAAATGAGATAAAGCAGGATTTGGAAATTATTTTTTTTCAGTCAGCAAATATAAATGACTGCTGATATGAAATAAAGGGGCTTGTGACACAATCAAGAGGACAGAAGACATAGGCTGACGCTAATAGTAAACAGCTTGAAGGAGAAATAAGAGTCATAGGAAATACAAGACTATTGGACCAGAGGCCATGTGTGACTTGCCAGTAAGCACCCTTATGCTCTACCAACCTTTTCAAAGAGGACAAGGCCTGTAACAACAGGAATATATTTTGGGGTACCCATCCAATTGTCTAACTTATGTTTAAGGTAAACAATGAATTGCACTGCTTGACATGCAAGGGCAGTCTATTCATAGCAAGAGAAGGCATTGACCGATGCAGCCTCTCTCTACTCTCTATCTCTCCTTCCATTTAATGTATTCTGTTGATCTAGCATTAAATCCCTTGTTTCCCTGTTAGCTGTACTGTTTGATGCATCAAGAAAAAGGAGAGCTCAAATAATTGCATCTCTAAGGGAATGAAATCCAAGGCATGAGTGCCCCATTGTGAGTCTAGATGATATTCTGTACAGGGAAAGTGCTTCAGCATTTCCTAACAGTTGAGATTTCTGAGGAGTGAGATTGTTTTTGTTAGTAGCCTCTGTTTTCTTTTGAGTTTTTTTTATGTCTAGTGAGATGCATTCCAAAGGGCGCATTATATTCTACAATGGGTCTAACTAGGACAGAGTACAGGAGAACAATAATTTCTTGGTTTTGGAAAAGATATCCTTGGTGACTGTGATATAGAAAGACTTCCTAACAACTATCATTACATGGTGAACAAATCAGTGGGAGTCATCTACCCAAGTGGCAGACTCATTGGAGAGTGGGTTGTCACTGATGTAATAGGTAGTAGCAGTTGGTCTTCTAAATGAGATGGCACTGCATTTCTTAGAATTTAATTTGAGCCCTTTTTCAGCGCACCACGTGTTAACAAGGGATAGTTCCAGATGAAATGAATTTGTATCATTTATTGATTTGACAACTACACCCAACTTAGAATCATTGGTAAGCTTAGTTAGCCAAAGATCCTTGTTGTCAGTGTTGCAATCAAAGTAAATGCCAAAAAGGAGGCAGCCTATACTGAGCATTGGAGAATGCCATGGCTTACCTTTTCATTTACCGAAGAGGCACCACTGACCCTGACAACATGAATTCTATTCTTGAGCCAGTTTGCAGTCGATCTTACCATACAGGTATCTATGTTTAAGTCAATTAAACTTGTTTACAATCCCATCAAGTGTTGTGGCATCAAATGCATTTACCAGGTGCAGGTAGGCTGCACAAACAATGTCACTCTTGTTCATTGGTCTGTGTAACCTTTTCAAAGAAGACCACAAGATTGAGGAAGCATGATGCACCCTTAAAAATCCATATTTTTATGAGTCAAGCCTGATTAAACTCTTAATGCCCTGGTTAATGAGGTTAGTGACTGTGTGTTCCATGGCTTTGCAGACAGGTCTAGTAAAGCTAATGGATCTATAGTTGTTTGGGTAAATGATGGGACCGCTGTCATGAGGGGGCATTACACCTGCAGTGCCCACTAATCAGGAACCTGTTCTCTGGCAATTCTTACTTTGAGCAACTTGAGGGGATCAGCAAGGGACTGCTTGATATTGTTCATAAGACAACCTAGAATGTCATCGGGACACACAAGTATTTTTTGTCTTGGAGAGTACTTTAAGGATATGGTTCTTGAATATAGTAGGAAGGAGGAATGGAAGTAACTTCCGTATGTTTGGGGTGGGGAGGACAGCTTCAGGCAAAAATAATGGATCAAATTTTTTAACCAATATGTTGGTGATGTCTATAGGACTTCAGTAGGAGTAGCCATTATATATATATACTGAGCAGTGATGTGAAATTATTCTTTAATTTTCTAGCATTGCTTAAGAAGGGCTTCTAATTATCCTTGGCCTAAGAAGGAAGTCTATGTTAATGGGAGTGCTTTACTGGTCTTAGTGACTGCCTTCAGTTTCTTGTTGAGGCATTTTATATTGTGATTTTTATGGCAAGTTCTATATTTATAAAGTAATCTGACCAGTTTCTTCCTACTATTACAAAGTTTATTTAAATCTACTGACCACAGGAGGGGTTGTTACTGAATTTGCTGCTGGTAGAGATAGCCCTATCAATGCAGTTATCTAAATGACTGTAAAGATCCTTGGCAGAGGTGGTTGTTTATCCAGGTTCCATTTTGGGATTGGTATGGGAACATTTTGTGATTTTCTTGTTGAGTTGTAAAGGATAAGCTTTTTTTCTTGGAAATCTCTAAATAGGGTGGTGTTAATATCCATGGGAGAGAATGCTCTGAGGGTGAAGGTATCCAGCTGGTGTTCAGACTTAAATGAGAGGCAACACTGGGTGGGGAGCAGGCCGGAGCAGAATTTCAGAGAACTAGGTCTAGGATATTTGTGTGCTTCTGGTGCATTTATGGACAATATGAAACATGGGATTCTCATTCACCCAATCTACGAAATGTACACACCTGAGATCAGAAGTACAAGTACTGAAGTCTGTGGAAGAATAGTTCAAGTCTTCAAAAATTAGAAATCCATTTCTAATAGAGCTGTTTTCTAGGAATACTAGGAATGTATGGTTATGTGAGGCTAAGGAAGGAAACCTGTAAAAAAATAAATTGAAGGTCCAACTTACCTAGTGTAAGCTGGAGATCAATGAGCTCACAGGGAGGGTCACTGGGTATCACACTGGTAGGGACGAAATTCCTGATGAAAACTGATACACTGCCATTTCCAGTGGTTTGAAGGCATGATTGGCACAAAACCCAGCACGGAGGAGGGAAACCTAATTACATTTGAACCATGTCCCATCACTTCACAAACAAGGACATGTTCGAGATGCAGAAGTGCCTCCAAATTGGGCAGTTGGTTAATAAGACACCTGGCATTGAGAAGGGCCACACTGATGCTGTCTAATTTATGATTTGATTGCACTGATAAGGTTATAATGTTTATTAGAGGAACTCTGCCAACAAAAGGCACAATGAGGGTAAGGTATGGCAAAAGGAGAACATGTACAGGAAGGATGAAACAAAGGACTACTGGGCTGAGGTAGGAACTGCATAAGGAGGATGAGACAGAGGTATGATTGGTTGCATGGATAGAGTGAGATATCCAATGCGATTGCTGCTGGCAGGTCTTGTGCATGGAAGCTGACTGGTGGGAGATGTATAGGAAGGGTGACACACAGGAACAGGCTGTGTCAGACAGCTGATGGAAGAGTGGCAGGACATATATACAAAGGGTTACACATTGGACTGAAGAATTCCTAACAGGAGCTAGAGGAGGAGGTTAACCACAATGGTGATGGGCTGCAGGGAGAGGGTAACCAGTCCTTTCAATTTTCTTTAATGGAAAAAAGGTGGGTTTTCCTGTACAGATTTTTTTAATTGGGCCACTTTAGTGTAGAGTTACCCTGAGACCCCTAAGCCGTGTTTTTGATGACTTTATTCCCATCTACCCACTGATTAAGAGTTACCTTTATGTGCTTGTCTGCCTTGTATTCAAGCTACAGGTGCCCAGACAGCTGGTAGATGGTCACCCTTATTCTCCTACTACATTGTAGATGCAAAGGCTTGGGAACTGGCATTAATGTGAAAAGGGAAAGGACCTAATACCTTTATTCTTTTGTTTGTTTTATTAACAGACATATTATTCTCTATACACACAACATATACTGTTTGGATAAAAACATATAGACTAATTCTGAAATTAGTCAATTTTGGTTCATAACAGGTTCTTGCTTTTACAACTCCTTCATACCCATTCTCATGGATGCTGCAATAGCTAACCACACACACAGGTCAATGACTCATGCAGCTTCTCATTGGTTGGCAGCTTCACTCTCCTCCCACCCCCAACTCTTGGCTATCCTACTCACAACTTAACTAGAAACATAACCACATCCTTTAGCCTCTAAATAGCCAATAAAATCACTACACTAATATCTCAATCGTATACAAATTAATCCAAGCAATTAAGATCAACACCCATGGAAACCTCTTTAATAACTTCTATAAGATTAACTCCCTAAGTTGATATATATAAGTAACAGGGGGTGTGGGGGTGCAGGAGGGCTTTCCCCCCTGCTTACACTTGGTGGAAAGTGCTATGATTTATGTTGTTTAAACTCAGTATATGTATGATATGTGTTTTCAGTGTTTTGAGTTTCAGTGTTTTGAGTTTTAGTGTTTTGAGTTTTCAGTGTTTTGATCTTCAATATTATGAAGTTTTCTCATTTTCAGTGTTTTGAGTTTTCAGTGTTATGAAGTGAATCCATTACCATATATAGATAGCTAGATATAGATATTTATGTACATCTATGTTTACTATCAAAATGTTGAAATTCATTTGGTCTAACGTTCATATGGTTGGCACATGAATATTAAGTAGCTCATTTGGTCGACAGGAAGTGCATGCAAATTACTGTTGTCATTTTGTTGCAAACAGGGCAAGGATTTTTCCTTGTCTGCTCTGTTGTGCAATCTCAGAGTTGTAATATATAAGTAGCAGAGGGTGTAGGGGGGTACAGCAAAAACACTAGTGCTAGTTTGCAGGTGTTTTTCAGTTAAATTTAGATATTTTTTTTCGGCATTTTGAACATTCGGTGTAATGAATTTTGATGTTATGAACGTCGAACATGTGAATTTCAACATTTTGATAGTAAACCGTGCATAGATATATGTGTGTGTGTGTGTGTGTGTGTGTGTGTGTGTGTGTGTGTGTGTATACAAACAGATTTTATATATATATATATATATATATATATATATATTTATTTATTTATTTATTTATATGCATGGGTCTACTTTAGTAGACCGACATTTCACTTACCCGACTCTTACATCACTGAGACAAAAGGACCGACAAACCCAGACGACTGACATCCGGAACACACGACATACCACTCGAGGTAAGTAATCGCTTAGCCATCCTGTTGAACTTTGCCCCTTACCCCCGCTGTAGTGCGATCTCAGAGTTGGTATATTTAGTTAGAGGGCGTGGGGGGTGAAAGTAATCCAAGCAGGGTAGACAGTCTGTTTGTCTGTTTCCAGTCAAAAATCCTAACAGACTGTCTACCCTGCTTGGATTACTTTTGAATACTCTATATGTTGTTGTTGTGTCTTTCAGCTTTTCCCGGTTAGTGGTCGCAACAGCAGAACTCCGGTCTGCTAATGATTGGCAGTAAATTTTTACGTGCCGAGTTGCCAGCCCTGACACACAACCTTCAATGAAGGTACACCCATTCATGCATGTCTCCACACAGAAGACGTTCTAGCTGAGAATCGAATAGGACAACGTCTTACTGTGAGGCGACAATGCTACTGCAGCACCACCACCGCAGTCACTCTATATAACATTTCAAATTATATATTTTTATTATTTTTGACTTAGGATGAGTTAAAGTTTGCTACTTCTACTACCATTATCTGATCTGATTAATATACAGTGATTAATATACAGTGATTAACTAGATATATATGGATTGAATATCTTCCACAAAGAGAAGTTTCTTACACTGTTTTGTTTTTGGGCCCACTACATTTGTTTAGTAGGTTATTTGAGACTTTGTGGATACCATGGAGATTACTTGTTTTTTTGTAATAACAAATATACATACCTTAATTGCTTCTCATCTATAAATATTCAGCCCTTTCCCAGCTTAAGTGAGCAATGCCCATTTCATTTATATTTGATCTACCAGGGATCGACCACACAGCAGTTATTTCCACCTTCCACTCAAAGTCACAAGATGTTAATGACTAAACTAATAACGCATCTCAAATCTATTGACTGGACTCCTGTACAACAATTTGATGGCCCTGATCATGGAGTCAAACTTGTCAAAATGGAAACTTTTCTCTTCTTTGCCAACAGGCTCCCGTCCAGGACTAGACATCATGATCTCAATTAAACTGTCAGCCACCAGTTGCCTCAAAAAACTGTAATGCAGCGAGCACACCTCCTCTAACTTAGCACCCAGACTCCAGGAAACCCTTCCCCTCTTCCCTAAAAGGAAGTCACTGCTATTTAATTTTTCCACAATGATGTCAAAAAGAGTCTATTGGAGCTGCAAAATGTAAATGCTTTCACAACAAATTCCCCATTGCAAACCTTCCCTACCTCCAACACTTTAGTTCTTAGCCTAATTAACTACACTACCACCAAAAGGGTACAACTTTTTTTTTCTTTCTTTTTCATTTGCACTTTACATTCTTACTTTATTTGTATATATATATATATATATATATATATATATATATATATATATATATATATATTGATAGCAGACAATTATTGTGTTGGCATTTACTGAACAATGAACTACCAATGTATGGATTATCTTATTTTGTTTTGTATAGTTTACATTTTTTATATTTATTTAGCACATACTCCCGAGGGGAGCCTGAGAAAAGCCCATGGAAATGAGGGCTCTTCCCTAGTTTATATATTTTAAATAAATAAAAATAAAATTTAAAAAAAAAAAAAAAAAAAAAAATCTTCTGCTAGATGGGATGCCTGTCCAACGCAAGATGTACACACACCATCCTACGGATAATTTGGAGAATCGCCATCTCACCACTGAGCATGCCACTGGAATGTGGGCGGAAACAGAGAACCCAGCGAAAACATGCATTGAAACAGGGCATACATACCCAGAATGCACATTGCCCAGGAACCAAACTGAAGAACAAGCATTGTGAAACAGCCCTGTTGTACCAGAGAGCTTACAAATGTTAAATACGATTTTTTTAAACTTTTTTCTTTTCCCTAATCCAGTCAGTTTCTTTCGGGTAAGTGATCATGTTACCTTGACTGTAAATAAACTGATCTTTTCCCTAAATGGAATCATTCATAAGTGATGACAAGACCATTATTTTCAGATGTAAAGCAAATGAAACCACTGATGATTAACTCCGATGGCATTCGAAAGACATGCGTAGAATGGGTGCGCCTTCGCTGAAGGTTGGGCATCGAGCTGGCACCTCGGCACCCGTAAAAAATCTACTGCCAATCATTAATGGACCGGAGTTCTGCTGTGGCGACCCCTAACCGGGAAAAGCCGAAAGAAGAACAACCTTTTGCAGTCAACAGTGACTGAACATATCCTTCCACTCCAGAAAGGAAAACCTTTCTTTCTTTTTCTGACTCTTTCAAATTTCTTTTGAGTTTGCACACAAGTGTTTAAAGGGTGTTCAGGAAGTATGAAAACTTGTAACGTTAGCAAATACAAAAAAAGCCATTTCTGAATTACAGAATCAAGCCATAACCTAGTCACATAAGGGTGCTACAGTATTGAAAAGAAATATAAAAGCAAGTTTTGCTATGTTGGAAGCATCTAATGTAGCACTATAGCTTTAAAAACTAAATTGCTGATTTAAAAATGTATTAAAAAAAAAGCAGGAACAGTACTCCTGTTGTAAAAGTACAGTCCTTGTGTAGTCCTGTTCACTTCTATCACTGCATATACATGTAGTAGCAATCACGGTGTGAAAACTGCTGCTAAACAGCCAAACCCTCTCACATACAATCTGATTTCAAGTCATTCTTTCTCCATAGAACTATCTGAGAAGCACCAGGCATGTAACAAAGTAGAAAAATAAAAGAGAAGAAAACAGAATGCAATATCCACGGTGCAGTAGCTAGTCCCTACAGCCCTCCATGCACTAAAGACCACGACTGCCATGGGAAAAAAATTGTGCTAGTCAAACTAGGAAATGCCAGAAACTGCAATTTAAATGAAACTGCATCTGGATGTCTCTGTAATTATGGAGTCTGTGCACGGAGTGATGAGAAGGCAGTAAACAGTGACGGAATTATTCAACATAGATTTGTTTCTCGTTTATCACAAATGTGGCTTTTCAAACAATCACTCACAAACTGCCAGCCCACATCTGTCAAAAGATAATGGCAAATGACACTTTCTAGCATCTGCGTCCCATTTTTCTTTGATTAGTTCTCACTTAATGTTTTTCCTGCCTCTTAAATCCTGCAACACATATTGCCAAAAAAATAACTCTTGTTAGAAGCATTTTGGGCTGCAAACAAATGCCTCTATTGGTGACTTAAAGGCAAGATTAATAAAATAATAAGCTACATCATTTAACATGTTAAATGTGTAATTCCTCTGTATAATGAGGCAGGTTTAAAAAATAATAAGCTACATCATTTACCATCTCTGATGTGTAACTCCTCTGTATAATGATGCCAGCTCAAGGCTTAATCCAAAGAAGCCCTCCTATTTGATCATGGATGGCCTGCACAGATATACAACACTGAGGCAGGGGAAAATATGAATATATACTAATGTCTGACTGTTAGCATGTAACAGCTATACATTTTACACTGAGACATATGATGCAACTTTTTCACAATGTTCAGTTAATATATAAACAAGCAGACCCCATCAACAGCACACCACATTTAACTTATGTAATATACAATAATTACAGTCAGTGACACATACTTTAGAAACTACTTAGTGGAATGACAACTGTAAATATATCATAAATGATTCTTCCTAATAGAAAGTGAAAAGTGTGTCCAGCAACCAGTAAAGATGCTAATAAGCTAGGGCTCACTGTATCTGATGCATTCCACACGCATGAAATAAACAACAGGAGCAATGCAAAATGAAACGGACTCCAAATGGCGATGCATACCTCTCAACAGTTTTGTTCAAGACTTCTGTACAAAGCTAAAAATAATTAGTGGCCAAAATCAGGGATGATTTTAAAATATTACTCTAATTTGCTTAAAGAGTTAATAGAACAATGGGGTTTCTATCAACATGCACTTTCCAAACAATAAATATGAAACTCTTGTGTCTGCCATTATTGACGGAGTGAAATCGTCAGTGGTTTACCAGGAAATCAAAACTGTTATTAGGTAAGGGCAAAAATATGAGGTGAAATAAGGGGCAGTGAAGAGGTGTACATGGATATCATGCATGAACTGAATTTAAGGCCTTGAACACTTCTCAGACATACAGTTTCTAATGACATCATGGAAGCATAGATGAATACAGGGCTTACTGCATTCCTTGCTGAGGTAGGACACTGAAAGTCACAAGACCATGAGGAAAGGTAACAACACCTGCACAATAATACAGTCAATGAATTTTTATGAGGAAAGGTAACATAACCTGTACAACAATACAGTGGATGAATTTACCTAATGCTTGCACAGCATGGTGAGGCGCAGCACACATGTAATCTATTGTGAAGGCGAATACTACTGAGGGTTATGCAGTGCAGGTGAGGGAATACTCCACAGGGAGGCCATTTGCAGTGAAAAACTGCTGGGATTTCATCATTAAAAAAGTCCAACTTGGCTATTTTTCACCTTTTATCCTCACAGTTAGGATATCGCAAGCCTCATACCTGCACATGCCATAGTACAGCATAACAGCCTAGGAATGCCTTCCTACTCTCTGCGCTTCTCAGTTCCCCTCCCATTCACTCCAGCAGAATGACCTGGAAGTTAGAGGTGAAAAATCACACGATATTCAAGGATATATAAATACATACTCACATGACTAATGAGGAATGCCATACACCAGTGCTGGATAGAACTGTCTGGATACAGCAAATGCAGAAAAGAGAGAAAGAAGGTGATAAAACCTCCTCTGCAGAAGACCCTCCTCTCCAAGTTTACAGTTGGTAAATGAGTTGGAGAAAAATCTCAGGCAGTGAAAATTAAAACTTTCTGTAAGACCAAAGCTAAAGAATAGTGAAAACGGAAGAGTTCAGAATCACAACTCCAGTAACATCAAAAAGCCCAAGCTAACATGCTCCAAGCAATCGGTAAAGATTAAGTGATGATTAAGTGGCCAAGTACAAATGTCTGCAATGGAGACATGTTTGAAACCTACACTAGAAGCAGCCATGCTGCTGCTACTGGTGGTCAGGCCTTTGAAAGAAGCATTTTGGGTGGTTCATACTAAACTCAGCCACATCACCCCCTACTGGTGGGAGACTAACATCTCCATGTGAGCAGATTTCACCCACATCCCAGGTGAAAACTTATGATCACCAACCAGTCACCCAGAGTGAGTTTAAAGGTTGCTGGAGAAGTACTCTGTGTAATATGCAATATAATATGCCCTCTCCCCTTTCCTAATACTGAAAGTCTGAAAAATACCAAAATACGCATATCTATAAAGCACAAAATAACTATTCTTCAAAAGATCTTTAAATCCTTAAATTTATTCAATGCCTTTAATACTTTACAGCCAATTCATCTTAATCCAAACCTTAAACTGAACAAAATTATTAACTTAGATAAATACCCCCTTCTTGAGGCGATAACTCTCCTATCTGATATCTTCCCTTTCAAAAATAAATTTATTACTGAAATGAGACTTCAAATGAACCTCCCCAAAAGTTATACAATAATTATAAGACAAATTCAAGATCTCTGCTGCAGTACCTTAGAGGACTGTACTTTAACCTCTAATGACATAAAAACCTGCAAAACCATATGAAACCTACTCTCACTAAAAAGAAAAATGATATCTAACTCATACAAGCCTATTCACTCAATTAAAACTCAAAAAGATGTAATTTTCTCAAAGTATTGGAAAGACCTAGACGCATGCATTTCATCTAAGCAACTCTCCCAAGCTATTCAACTAACCTGAAAACTTATCCCCCTTAAAAATCTTAATTATACCCATGTTATGATACTCAACAATGCCTTTTTTACCCTAACCATATTAAACAAAATCTATCCCACAACCTCTCCTTTCTGCCCATACTGTGACAACCATAAAACTGATCTCATTCATATTTTTTGGAGCTGTAAGTGCTCCTACAAACATTGGTGTTCACCAAGAGTTCAACTGGAAAAGATGGGATATGAGAAGATAACCTTATCTTGGAAATTCATTCTACTACACATCCGCCCTACTGGGCAATCTAAATTACAGACACGTAACTTAATATCACTTTTTACTCTAATCAAATTTTATATTACACTCAACTTGAAAGACAGATTCTTACTCTCATGGGATGGATTTAAACACCTAGCTACCAAACACTTACTTGCTCATAAATACTTAATATACACCCAAAAGTTCCACCCTCACTTTACTGAATTTTGGGATATACTATTTGATCATATTTTAGCTTGAAATTAACAACCCTTTTTCACCCTTGGACATAAGGCATATTTGTATATAGTTATTTGTTATAAATGTTTTATATATGCATTATTGTATTATTGTGATTTCATCTTTCTATGATGTTGTTGTCTTTACTGTTTATATTATAAATTTTAAATAAAGAGATCCCTCCCCCAAAAAAAAAGAGTAACCTATGCCACAAAAAGGGAATACGTTGGGTTAAGTACGTTTTGCATCACTTGGCACTGATGATACACCACTGCAGGTTTATGTATCTAGAAGGCAAGTTTGTTTTATTACTGGTTTTATTTAGGTGAAGGGGTTCAAAGAATGCTAGAGGTCATTCATATTGCAGAAAGCTAAGCAGAGATCACCTCTATTGGCAATGACACCTGACATATTTTTTTGGTGAAGAAAGATTGGGTTCTATTAAGTTTGTTTAGGTCCTCAGCAAGGTACATGCTTACCATGAGAGATAAGCTGTTCAAGGCAGATACATTTTCTAATGGCAGAGACGTGGTGATCAAAGGACACTTATCAACATAGGTACTCATGTCTGTGATGACTGTTATCAGATTTAAGCAGCAGTGAAGCTAGAATTACCAACAGAAACTATGCTGCATTAATACACTAAACATTTGTTTAGTCCACCCCTTGATCGAGAGATTGACTATGAGAATGTCATTTTATAACAGGCTCTAATTTACAATCATTTTATTTATTTATTTTTAGTTGATTGGGAAAGTCCGACTGGGCAGCAAGGCCTATTTTCATTATAGGCTTGAGGAGAAAAGCTGCAAAAAGAGAAGTACAATTTTAGCACGGTATGTATGTCAACATGATTAGTAAATATTTACATTAGCAAATACATTTGCAGCATAGCATACAGCATTAGTTAACAATTATTTTAACCAGCTAGAATATGTTGAGGTACAGTGATGGTAAAGGGAAAGGCGGGGACAGAAAGATGAGGGTTTTTTTATCTGTCAGTTTGAGATACAGAAGAATAGAATTCTACACTCTAGAGACAAAGGTGGAGTATAATGAGACTATTGCCTTAATGCTGAACTTGGTAGTCATTTGATGGGCTTTATTTCTAGAGCATAGATCCATGTTGCAGGAGTAGTATTGTAGGAAGTCTTGAAATGCAGGGCAAAATCAGCTTTCTTGTCAGGGAAGTATATACTGAAAGAAAAGGGCCCCAGAAAAGATCCCTGTTGGATTACACAACGTATGTTTTTTCTGTCAAGAGAAAATACGACCAAACTTAACAGTACATGCTAATGCTGAGGTGGGGAGTTTTGTCAATAATTCCAGCATGGAGGACAATATCAAAGACCCTGGCAAGATCCATATAAGTTGAGTGGGCTGTATACCCCCTATTCATGGCCTCAGTAACCCTTTCAAAAAATGTAAGCAGTCAGGCATGATCTGCTTTTTACAAAGTCAAATTTGTTTGTCTTCAGGGATGTACAAGGGGGTGCTGAAAAGTTCTAAGCCTGACCAACTTTCTAAATTCTGAGCATTATTTTGCCTCTGTAGCTGAAAAGAGGGTTATTTCATCTTGTAAAGTGCCAACTTGCAGAATCATAATGCTATGTTTTGACATTGTTTCAGATCATTGAACCATGTCAATGAAAAGTGTGGAATTTTCAAGTGTGGAACTCCAAGCTATCATGAAGTTCCTATGCCTGCAGAAGAAAGCTCCAAAGAAAATCATGTATGTATGATGCAAACATTGAGTGACAAGTGCCCTTCTTATTCAACTGTGAAGAACCGGTGTGCAAATTTTCAGCATGGAGATTTTAAGACCGAAGATGCAGCAAGGTCTGGGAGGCCTCAAACGGTGTCAACTCCTGAAACTGTTGACCCTGTCCATGACCTCATTTTGGCAGATCAGCGAATATCGGCTAAAACAATTGTTGAGACACTACAGATATCCAGGGAATATATTGCGTTTACAATCCATGAGCAGATGGGTATGCAGAAGTTGTCAGCCAAGTGGGTGCCCAAATGTTTGTATGTCGAAGAGAAAAGATGTCAAGTGGACACTTCCAACTTGATTTTGCAACATTTTTGTCAAGCTGGTGCTAACATTTTGGAACAACTAGTTACTGCTGATAAGACATGGTTAAACTACTATGATCCTGAGACAAAACAACAGTCCATGCAATGGTGGCACTTAGTTTCAACAACGCCAAAGAAGTTCAAGACCCAAAAGTCAGCAGGAAAGGTTATGGCTACAGTGTTTTGAGATCAGGAAGGTGCTGTAATGACTGACTATCTTCCAAGGGGACAAAAGGTTAATGCAGAATACTACTGTAACTTGCTGTCTTGATTAAAGGAGGCCTTGAAAGAAAAAAGGTGAAGGAAGCTGCAGAAAGGAGTTGTCTTTTTGCAAGACAATGCACCTGTTCACAAGACTGGGAAAACAATAGATGTTTTGATGAAACTGGGGTTCAAGTGCACAGACCATCCACCCTGCTCACCAGATCTTGCTCCATCTGACTATCTCACCTTAAAGAGAGTTTGAAAGGACGGCAGTTTTTGAGTGATTCGGAGGTCACTGCAGCAGCGGAGCGGTATTTCAGTGACCAGACTTCAGACTTTTTTTTGGCAGGATTACAGAAGTTTCAGACTCAATGTGCCAAGTGTGTTGAACTTCAGGGAAAACATGTTGAATAACTTGTAAGTTTCATGGCTCCACATCATTCCTTTTGTGGTTGGGCTTAGAACTTTTCAGCACCCCCTTGTAAAGTCACCTATATCTTTGTTAGTTAAGCTGTAAACCTCCACAGCCTGGTAAATAACACTAGTGAGACTAAAAGGTCAAAAATTCACTGGTTCAGCAGAGGGACTATCTTTATGCAAGGGCACCATGACTGATCTTAACCCCAAGTATGTAACCATCCTGGCAGATAACGCAGAGGATTAAGGCTATGAGCTGCTAGTTTACATGTAGGGTTGCCACCTGTCCATCTGAACAGGACCGTCCCTATCTGGGCAGTTGTGTCCTGTGAAAAAACATGAAAAAAGAAATGTCCTAAGAAGTTAGGAGAAAAAAATGTTTTTCCAATTTTCTTCTAATAGTTGTATAAAGTAATAATTTTGTATCCAAAAAGCCTTACTATGTGAAACAACAAACAAATTTTAGTATAACAACAGTCAGCATCCAAGTCCTTTGCAATGGTTATTAGAATGGTGTCCTGCAAAATCTAACATTTTCATGAAAATTGTCCTATTTTGGGAATCTGAAAAGGTGGTAAATCTGTGTGTCATACAATCAAAGGAGATTACTACACTATCAACCCGGAGACCATTTTAAGCCTAGCTGTTTCATCCCAATATAATACCATGAAAATGCTAGTCAATACCCAAAATTGCATTTAGTGATGACTGCCCATCTCCAGAAGGGTTGTGGGCACTATCCCCAGTAAGAATTTATGGTACCCCCATCCACTCGTCCAGGTTCATCTTGAACAGTGTCATAGTGGTGTTCACTTTTACATGAAAAGGTAGCATGTTCCAAAGATGAGGCAGTCGCTGGGAGATAAATTTTTCCCTTCAGCATGTTCTATTTAAGTCCCTGGAATGAGTAGCCCTAGTCCCATTTGATTTACTGATATGCAGCAAGTTCATTTGGTTTGGGTCTTGGATTGCTCTGTAGGCCAGGCATAAGTCTCCCATAAGAAGTCTTTACGATATGGAGTACAGTGACAGGGACTTTAGTTGGTCTGTGTAAGGCACATGCTGGAGCCCGTTGATCTTCTTTGTTAGAAACCTTTGAGGTCTTTCCAGTTGCTGCAGGTGCTTTGTATGGTACATGCAGAACAGGGCATTATACTCAATTATGGACCAGATTAATGCCAAGTGTAGAGGGGTTATAACCTCTTTTGCTCTTGAGGAGATGCCTTTGCTTACCAAATGTGCTATGTAGAAAGCCCTTTGTACTACAGTAGACACTTAGTGGTCGAAGTTAAGGGTGCAGTCAACTTATGATCCCAGGTCCCTTACCACTTTGTGGGTATTTAGGGTATTGTTGTTGACTTGATAGTGTGAAGGGACATTGTTTGTATTGAAGGGAATGATGGTGCATTTCTTTGCATTCAGTTTGAGACCATGACTAATACACCAGTCACTGGTCTGTGTGAGACCATCCTGGAGTATACTGACATCATTTGGGGATTCAATGATTGCACCTAGTTTGCAGTCGTCTGCACACTTGGTCAGCCACAACCCCATAGTTTTGACCTGAACTTCTGAGAAGTATATACCAAACCACAGGGGGCCCAGCACTAACCCCCTGTGGCACCCTGCTGGTAACAGGCCTGCTGGCTAATGTGGAGTGACCCACCTTGATAGTGTGTTCTGGTTTGTGAGCCAGTTGGCAACCCATCTTACAATGAAGGGGTTTACATTCAGTATGCTAAGTTTATCAGTAATGCCTGAATGTGTGGAGAACAGATCCTACCCATAAGAAAGGAATTTCATTAGATCGTTAACTTCTGTAAGTGGTTATGGCAATCTGCAGCTCTAAAGGGGGCACAAAGGGGGCACACATGGGGTTCTATAATTGGAGATCAGTCCCAAAGAGACAATGGGGTTATAAAGAAACAGAACACAGAACCCACAGTTTCCAGTGGATCTGAGCGCCTGACAGGCAACTGACTGCCTGACAATAAAAGACAGTGCAGCAATCAGTCTCCATAAGAAAGGGTATGCTTAAACTGATGCAATCCTCTAACACTCTGAAGTAAAGCAGATGAATATATCCTCTTCAGGTAAAAGCAGAACTGATGGTACCCATCCCACATTACAAGGATTCTACCTTGTTCCTAAAACAGTGTGAGTGACACATAAGTATAAAAATAATTGCTAGCGAAGCATGGAGGAGAGTGCAGGGTGTAAACAAGACCATTAGTGTATCACATGCCTGTTAAGATTTGAGACCCAGCAGTCAAGATCAGGATGAGCAGCTTCTGCCCAGGAATCCACTCCTGCCACCTGCCTACTGATTTATCTTTACTGGAAAAGCCAGGAAATCCATTTCATACAAAGCTGGAGGACACTGCCTGGGAAAATTGTATTGTCTATGGATGAACAAATTAGAAACCGCAGGTTAGAGGTCAACAACACAGCTGTATGAACCCAGGGGTTCAACCATTGATTTAAACCACTCTGAACCTCGAAGAGATTCCCTCTGTTATCCATTTGCCAACCAAACCACCATGACTTATCCCACTAAGTTATCAAACTAAAACACAGCAGTGTCTTGTAAACATCTTCAATCCCCTTTGCCTCAAAACAGTAACAGCTCCCCAAAGATCCTTCCTGTCTCAAACCAGTATTTTTTTAAACTAACCAAGCCTGCACAGAAGGCCTTACTTTTCCTACATTCATAACTTCCTCATAGCTATCTATATGATCACACATTTAGCCTCAAAACTCTTTTAAAAAATGGCTGACTGGACAGCAAAAATTCACACTAAATATCCTCTGTGCTGCTGCAGGCAAGCATGACACATCTTCAATGCACACTTCAACAGTGATTGAGTCAGTAATTTACCAAACCTACAATTTTTTGCAAATGTCAAACATACTCAAATGATGAGAGATCCACAATAGTTCTTAATTTTGCAGGTTGTATCTAGATTGCAAGAATTTTTACTAATCACCATGGATAACACACTTAATACAGACAATTCGTAAAGGTAATACAGACAATTTGTAAAGGTAATACTATCAGAAAGGCAAAAACTGCCCTTTATGTTGCCTCTTGGAATACATGGTTGAACTCATTATCCCATCACCCCACTTGGAATACATGGTTGAACTCATTATCCCATCACCCCACATCACTCTTCTCTTTACCACGTAACTCAGACCCATTACTTGTTTCCCTATTTTCACATTATACTTACGGGTTCTGAAAGCTCTGCTCAGTGAACCCCTCACAGGTCTATCTCAGCACTCATATATATCAAAGGATCTCTTACAGTAGCTTAAATATAATTTATTTAGGTTCCACTAACTTGTTACCAATTACTCTGCTTGTTCTCGCAAGTTAAAACAAGAGGTTTTTTTTGCAGGGGCAGTTGCCTTACCACATTATGGGGGTCCTGTACCACACTCAGAGGTTGAACCAGCTTGGAAGTAGTACAGTAAGATCAAATCTGTGCATTTCAGCTTCTCTAACTCAAATACACAAGGGAGTGCCCAGCTGTGCGCAACTGAGCTGTGAACAGCTGGAATGCATGTATGTGAAAGATATCACACCCTCATTTATTCTTTTACAGAGATATTTCACCAGTCAAACATATGCCCCTGCTTTCACCAGAACATCACCTTTTCTACCCATCAGTCTCACCAGCACAGAACAAGGAGACCAGTATTCCTTCCTTTATTATTTACATTTAATAGACAATTTAGATAGCCATCCTGTTTCATCAAATAAGAGTATAACGTGCATAATTGTTAATAATTTACACCATATACACCTTATAACTTTCATCAGCACCACATATGCTAATCTAACCATCAGGATTTATAAGGCTTAATGCAAATCAGTAGTGTGGCTAGGGTGGGACAAAGAGGAGCAGCCACCCCAGGCGCAAACTATTAGGGGGCACGATTGGAAAATCCCAATTGTTCTTTAGTACTTACTGACATTTAAATGCCATTATTGTATTTGTGGTCAAAATTTAAGTGCTGTAAGGTTTTGTGCATGGTATAAACTGTATCAATTGCTTCCTACAAATACAGCAAGAAAATTTAGTAGATAAATATTTTTTTTGTAGTCATACTTGAGGGCTGTAGCAGTCCGTGAGTGGTGCACACTGTAGCAACTGCATGCTATTGTATCAAGCAGTTTGCTACAATGTAGTAGTTTTTTTTTTGTTTTGTTTTTTTTTTTTTTGCTTTTTTTTTTTGCTCCTCTAATTCAGAGAAGAACTATTAGGGGGGCACAGCACCAGGCACAAAAATAGCTAGCCACACCTTTGGCCCAAATCATTCTGCTAAAAAACAAATCACCAGTCAATGCCACTCATCTCTTTATAAGACACAATACTGTCCATCATATTCATCCTCGCTGGTTCCTATATTATCCATTCCTCCCTGCACTTAATATCAGTATCTAGCTTTCATTCATCACATATTTATATTTGGTGGAACTCATAATAGGCTTCTCTGCTACTCGTATCAATCTCTATAACTTAAACTTCTTTAAACATTAAATATTAAATCTACATGTTCAGAACTGTGAGCTTCATCTTAATCAAACAAGTTTGTGAGTCACTCCTTCCCTAATGTCGATTCATTAAATTACACTCTAAATGTCATAAAACCTTGTGTAAATAACTCTTCATATGGTTAATAACTTTATACATACAGGTTTAGTTTCTCCTTCTCAAACAGTTCTTTAAACATTCCTTTCCCACTATCCATTCATTATTTAGCATTTATCCGTGTAACAATCTTTAGTTTGAACAGTATGGATTGAAGTGACTATTTGTAGTACTTTTAGTTATGCTTCAAAATGTTAACAATCCAAACAAGTTAAATTAACATCTTTAACCAAAAATAATTGTATACATAATATTCTATGTATGTTGTGTGTCTTTTAGCTTTTCCTGGTTAGGGGTCGCCACAGCGGAACTCTGGTCCGCTAATGATTGGCAGTAGATTTTTACGTGCCGAGTTGCCGGCCCTGACGCACAACCTTCAACGAAGGTACACCCATTCACGCATGTCTCCACACAGAAGACGCTCTAGCTGAGAATCGAACAGGACAACAACTTACTGTGAGGCGACAACGCTACCGCAGCACCACCACTGCAGATTTACATAATATTCTATGTATAATATTGCATTTTATGTATCATGCCTCTTCTGCAACATCAACAGAAAGGTTTGGAGGGGGCAGATATATTTCCCAGAGGATACCACTTCTGTGGAACAGAATTTCCATCCACGTAAAACAAAGTTCGTTCCTGCTGATTTTCAAGGGGATTTATAGATGGGAAATTGAACATTTACCCCCACACTGCCCCCTGTACTACTAGCAGACAGAGGCAGCTCTTAAATGTTTTATCCCATGCATGGGTCTCTTCAAATTATCTGTGGTATGATCCCATTTATTCTCATTTGGGGCAATACATAATTGTCAACAATGGGATAGGTAAGGCCAATCTCTAACTCAATAGGATAGGTTATTTTGAGCACAAAATAAGGAAACCACTAGGCATAAAAAGGGCCTAGTATGTACCTATGAACCTATGTTGAAATTATTTTTTCTTATATTATAGTAATGAACTGTTTGGCTTACACATGGAAGTTTAACAACACTAACTTGTCAGTAAATTCAAACAGGCACTGATCGTGTGTTTACGTGTGTGTGTGTGTGTGTGTGTGTGTGTGTGTGTGTGTGTGTGTGTGTGTGTGTGTTTAAATAAAACAACCCTTTAAGTCCACTTAAGTTGAAGTGTTTGGCTTGAACCACGCTGCATGTTACTCTACGTTAAGCCTCTAGGAAGTGTAGTTACCCCCACCATAATGTATCATCAAAAATTATTCTGCACAATAAAGTACCTACTCAAACTCTTCTAATTATCATATAAAGTTCAGTAATCGTAATTAGCATTAAAGTTATAATACAATCTGTGCTGTCATACACACAGAGAAAAGTGGAGTGATGTGAAGTACATTACGGCTTTTAAAAGCTTTTTCAGTTGATGTCATTCCATGATGGCTGTTCTTAATGATGTAGCATAAACTAGAATATAACAGAGCTGAAAGATGGTTAACAAACAGGTCTTCATTATTTTGGAATATAAGTGTGATGCGTCATGTACTCTGCATATGTAATGAAAAAAAGCTACCAAAAGCTACCAACAACCTGGAATTTTATACTGACAAGTATTTTACACACGCACTTGGTGATTTCAGCTAAAGAGTCTACTAATTACACATGCTGTCCATTCTTTCACACAACTAAGGAGGTTGGCATGGTTATAAGATAGTGGACTCCAGTTTTACAGTAGCGTATCCAGTCCTTTTCCATCCTGCCAGCAGCTAATGCCTGAAGACACTACAGTGTAAATCATCAAGTTTATCTACATACTTGAACACACTTCTTTAACCTTTCACCAACTCCCAGTATGGCCACATTGTACCATATGGCGCAATGGCAGGGTGAACCCCTTACCCCCCCGAAAAGGCAAACTGGCAAATGCCACTAATTCTGCCCCCCCAACCATGGAGTGGCTCTCTTCCATAATAACTACATTGCAGGACATGGCCCAATGGAAGGTTAAACCCGTTACCTCCCCAAAAAGGCAAGCTGGCAAAAACTACTAACTCTGCCTCCCCCTCCCCCAAACCCTGAGCTGGCTCTCAACTACTTTATCCACTAATCAAATCTGAGTCATCAATGTCATGAATAGGAAATCTCCTCCTGCTCTGCCATGTCAGGCCTTAACATTTTCTGGGTTTGAATTTGGGGACAGGGTAGCCATAGCTTTTGCTTTATGATGGGGTTACTATCCAGCTTCCTTTTATAACATAGGAAAAAGCTCTCCTAAAAAAATGAAACAGATGATTTGTGTCTCTGACTCGCAGACAGGAAATGCCGCTGCATCTTGCAGCAAGAAAGTTTGCAGATGTGCCTTCCAAGGGTTGGGGGCATTTTTTTTTTAAATGAAAGGGTGTAATAGCTCATCTACATATGGAAACATCTAAGCATGAATGCACAACCTTCTTCTTTCGGCTTTTCCCGGATAGGGGTCGCCACAGTGGATCACCTGTCCGCTCATGATTGGCAGTGGAGTTTTTACAGTGTCGAGTTGCCAGCCCGGCGCCCAACCTTCCACAGAAGGCACACACATGCACGCACTCACACCTAGGGCCACTTTAGAGTGTCCAATCCACCTACAGCATGTCTTTGGGATGTGGGAGGAAACCGGAGCACCCGGAGGAAATCCACGTGATCACAGGGCGGACATGCAGACTCCGCACAGAAGGCACCCCAGTCGAGAATCGAACCAGAGAACCTCTTACTGTGAGGTGACAATGCTAACCGCTGCACCACCGTGGCCACCCCTATCAGAATGTTGCATACTATGTATAGAATGGCAGAAACATCATTCTGTAAACATTTATTGTATTTATTAATTGGTTTGTTCACCAGGACAATCATATTGAGCAACAGGACATTTTTAGAGGTGCTAGAGACAAACTGGAACGGACCACCACAATAAATGGATAAAACAAAGTACTCTTTAATTGGACAAGCGCTTTCACGTGTAAAACACGCTTCTTCAGATCCTTACACAAAAACAATCTATAAGGCAGTGCTTATATACTCTAATCGAGACACACCTCTCTAATAAAGAGTGTTCAACTAATTAAACAATTAAGCAATCTATCTATGCATAAACTATCTGTTTACAGTGATAAACATCATTAAAGCATCATTATTAAAACATCATATTAAAACAATTGAAGCATAGATAAAACATAAACGTAAATCCAAGAATGAAGAAGCAGAGATAAAACATGATATCAAAAGATGTGCCGTAAGCATGAAACACGAACAAACATAGAAATGCACACAGATCCCCAGTCACATTGCATAAGACTGTTGATCCTGTTCCTAAACCTCTTAACCCGGATCTCATCTCTCAGTCATTTGAAGTGTGTATGAATATGCAAATAATGTGAAAACATAATGTGAAAAAATATAAACAGAAAATAACATAACTCATATACCTTAATAGTTCACGTGAACTGGTCTTAAAACACTGAACACCTCCATGTCTGAAAATTGCAAGAAGCTCAATGCTGGTATATGTCATGATGACCTCATACTTGTGTCAAGACTGCTGTCTTGCTAGGACAGATACCCTGGTTATACACTATCAAAATCACGTCATCATTCAATCGTGATGATGAAATATGAGGGCAAGCTGTTGATGTCTGGCTAAAGAACGTCTGCATAACACTTCTTAAAAATACGCATCATGCTCAGCAATCAAAAGTAAAACTCAATGATAAACGTAAAAATCATCAACTCAAAATATCAATGGACCCACAAACTAAAACAGTAATATTAAAACTTGTTATCATATAAAAAGACAAGACGTAAGTATAATACTATATACACATCAAACAGAAGCTGATGTGAACCAAGCTGGCTCCCAATCTAAAACCATGAAGTACTTATCACAGCTAATCAAATGTGTTCTTATAGACTTCAAGTATAACAAACCTTAAAATCAGAATGAAGCACCTAGTTGTTAAATTATTCAGACTTAAAAATATATCAATTCTCAACACTGAAAATGAAAGTAAAAGTAAAACTAGAATCGGTGCTGAATTAACCGGAGCTCATAAAACTGGTCAAATACATAAGTAGATAGAATGCTGATCAACGTGTATCAAAGGAAGTGCTTAATAGGATATCATACCCCAGACAAAAACCGTCTCAAATATCTCCTACAATAAATGCATGAATCAATCTACCATGAGCATCAAAAGATACTTAATATGTCGAAACATATCATAGAGGCATATGCTAAAGTTAAATGGAAATGTGAAAAGTCTATACATATTAATGTCCACTTTTAAATAAATCAAAACCAACTGGAATGGTCAGGTGATGTATTGGACCTAACTGGCTAATAGGTAAAATTAAAACCAGTCTAGTTCAAACGACTACAGGCAACATTATTGAGTCTGTTGGTGGATCACTAACTTAAGTTGCTTCAAAAATCAAAATCACATGTCTGACCATATGCCTATCAAAGGTGCCAACAACAGCTCGATACGATCGTAACACTACCCCGGATAATGAAAGGGTATAGAGATTATTGTTAAAACTATATGTTATAAACTACTAACAATGTCTCCTGTTACATATCACATTAGTGAAGTATATATGGATATGCGCTAAAACTATGCATATGTGAAGCTTGCTGGAATAAGGCTCCTAGATCTCAACTAAAAAACTAAGAAACTAAAACTAAAAAATTCTAAATCTGAGTCTATATCTAAAAGATGACTGTACATAGACTACTGCTTACTTGAGTGTACGTGCCTTAAGAGGAGCCCTGATGCTCACATATTGATTTAATCCTGGCTCATGCTGAGCTTTAAGTTTGAAAATCCAACTTAATTCCACTTGTTCTAGATCATTGAAAATATCTCCCTCCCTCGTATTAGGTGTGATCTTTTGTAGAACCCTAAATACAAAAGAGTGTCCCCTGTTGGTTGTAATATGTTTCACTAGGGCATTTTTCATATCACTCTTCAGGATCTCATTAACATGTTCCTGTACCCTTTCCTTCAGTGACCTGGTCGTCATTCCGACATAGAAAGCACTGCACATCTCACAATTGGCAAGATAAATTAAATTCCTGTCCTCACATGTTGCTGTAAAATGTGGTTCAAAACTATAAGACAAGGTAGGATGTATGAATGACTGCTCCAGTGTGATGACCCTACAAATATTACATCTCTGGCAGGGAAATGTGCCAAGAGCATCGCCCTTGGATATCTTAGGTCTGATGGTCTGACTGGGTTCTATACAGAGTAATCTCCTGATGTTCTTACTATTACGATAAGTGTAGGAGGGTGTTGGACCTACTAACTTCATGATACGTTGGTCCGTCAATAGAATATGCCAGTTCTTGAATATGATGTTTCTGATGTGTTTGATATCACTGGTATATCTAAGGTTTAATCTCACTTTAGAGTTATCAAAAGTCTTCCTGGCATCATTCGAATATCTGTGTGTTCTGGCATCACTTCGTTGTGTTCTCTTACCATATAAGACAGAGTCTCTAATGACTTCTGTTTTTTCTTTATCATAGCCCCTCTCTGCAAAACATTCTAATAGAAATTGACTCTGTTTATATAGTTCTATCTCCGTTTTACATAATCTTCTGACTCTGGTGAATTGACTCTTCACTATACTATCGAACACAAATCTTGGGTGCATGCTATTGTATTGTAACAAGCTGTTCCTCCAGCACTACAGTAGTTTCTATATTCCCTTGTTGTCCTCTATATATAGTTAGATCCAGAAAATCTATACTATCTGTAGATGAACTAACTGTGAACTTCAAGAATCCTGTAGTAGATTCCATGTACTCCACGAAAGATAAGAGTTCAGCGTTGCTCCCATGCCAAAACAGCAGTATGTCGTCCACAAATCTCTTATATAGACTGACCTTCTTAAACCAGTCATTATTAAACAAGGAGGTTCGCTCCCAGTGGAGCATGACTAAGTTTGCGTACGTGTTGGCGCAGGGGGTGCCCATGGCTACCCCCCACTGCTGTAAATAAAGCTGGTCTCTGAACTTAAATACATTATGTGTCAATATAAGTTCCATGATGGCACATAACAGGATCTCATCATTATTACTGAACATTTTTAGAGGTCTGGGGAGAAAAGCTCCAAAAGCTACAGTGTTTTAAAAAACAAAAACGCAGGAATTAAACATTTACATTACAAGTTGCAGCATCAACAAGGTATACTATACACAAGTAAGTTAACACAGAAATTATGTTAGAGGAGTTATGCTATTTATAGTATAAAAATGAGTATAGCTGTTGAATAAAGGAAATGTCTTTTTGCATACATTCATTGAGAAATAACAGAGTTAGTAAGTAAGATACCAGAAAGGATCGGGTTACATGATTACAGATGTATGTACATTCTCATTTAGAGAGATTAGGTTCATAAATGGTTACTAGGCTAATTACCCCACAGGTCCTTTTTAAGCCTAGCCATGTATCTCAAATGTATCTGACAAGTTTTGATACACTAGGGTTATTTTAAGGGGTATGTGCAGGCTTGTGCATGGGTGGTCAAGCATTTATAGGCTGCCTCTGCTACCAAAGGCATGGGTGGCAGACCAGGGGTAAATTTTCAATTCTCCATCCAGTGGTCCAAGTTATGCTTGAACTGGGTTTGGGAAAATCTCTGTTTCACATGGATGGGAAGCCTGTTCCATAGAAGGGATAGACACTAAGACACATGCATGTCCTTCCAACATGTCCCATTTATATTGCACACAAGGATTTTAGATCCCTGGATCAAGTGATTCTGATGCTATTTGTTTTGCGGATGTGCAACAAGTGCATTAAAGTTGGATCTGAGGATGCTTTTTAGGCCATGCATAGCTCGTCGCTCGTCACCTAAATGAAAGGGTGTAATAGCTCATCTACATATGGAAACATCTAACCATGAATGCACAACCTTCTTCTTTCGGCTTTTCCCGGATAGGGGTCGCCACAGTGGATCACCTGTCCGCTCATGATTGGCAGAGAAGTTTTTACAGTGTCGAGTTGCCAGCCCGGTGCCCAACCTTCCACAGAAGGCACACACATGCACGCACTCACACCTAGGGCCACTTTAGAGTGTCCAATCCACCTACAGCATGTCTTTGGGATGTGGGAGGAAACCGGAGCACCCGGAGGAAATCCACGCGATCACAGGGAGGACATGCAGACTCCACACAGAAGGCACCCCAGTCGAGAATCGAACCAGAGAACCTCTTACTGTGAGGTGACAATGCTAACCACTGCACCACCGTGGCCGCCCCTATCAGAATGTTGCATACTATGTATAGAATGGCAGAAACATCATTCTGTAAACATTTATTGTATTTATTAATTGGTTTGTTCACCAGGACAATCATATTGAGCAACAGGACATTTTTAGAGGTCTGGGGAGAAAAGCTCCAAAAGCTACAGTGATTTAAAAAACAAAAACGCAGGAATTAAACATTTACATTACAAGTTGCAACATCAACAAGGTATACTATACACAAGTAAGTTAACACAGAAATTATGTTAGAGGAGTTATGCTATTTATAGTATAACAAATGAGTATAGCTGTTGAATAAAGGAAATGTCTTTTTGCATACATTCATTGAGAAATAACAGAGTTAGTAAGTAAGATACCAGAAAGGATTGGGTTACATGATTACAGATGTATGTACATTCTCATTTAGAGAGATTAGGTTCATAAATGGTTACTAGGCTAATTACCCCACAGGTCCTTTTTAAGCCTAGCCATGTATCTCAAATGTATCTGACAAGTTTTGATACACTAGGGTTATTTTAAGGGGTATGTGCAGGCTTGTGCATGGGTGGTCAAGCATTTATAGGCTGCCTCTGTCTACCAAAGGCATGGGTGGCAGACCAGGGGTAAATTTTCAATTCTCCATCCAGTGGTCCAAGTTATGCTTGAACTGGGTTAGGGAAAATCTCTGTTTCACATGGATGGGAAGCCTGTTCCATAGAAGGGATAGACACTAAGACACATGCATATCCTTCCAACATGTCCCATTTATATTGCACACAAGGATTTTAGATCCCTGGATCAAGTGATTCTGATGCTATTTGTTTTGCGGATGTGCAACAAGTGCATTAAAGTTGGATCTGAGGATGCTTTTTAGGCCATGCATAGCTCGTCACTCAACAATCTATAGTAGCCCAAGTACAGGGAAAGTGCTTTGAGGTGGTCCGCATAAAACATTTTTATTAGACTAGGTATTGTTTTTGTGAGGACCCTTTTGTGGACACAAGGTACATACTGTATATTTGCCACACCTTATAAGTGCCTTTACAGTGTTCTATTTTATCCATTCAATGTACTGTCTCATACATTAAGCTTAATTATGTATCCCATACTAGGCCAAATCATTTATTGCTCTAAAATTTTGGAATTTGTATTGTTTTCTCCCAAAATCTGCTGTCTTTTTTCTTTTTTTTTTTTTTTTGTACTTTCCAGACTGAACCAGAATAGGGTGAAAAGGTTTACTTCAATCTTTGCTTGGCCTAGGTTAATAAAGGAAAATAAAATAAACCATTTAATACAACATGAGGCTGGAAATGGTAGTGTATAAGGAAATCTCATGGACCTTCTTGTCTATACCTACCATTCAGGGGAAACATGAAATCTTTGATGCCAGCCAGAGTTAAGGTACAGTAAAGAGTTACAACCAGATAGTTTATTTAAATAAAATTCTGCAGAAGTGTATAAATCTGATCTAAACTAGCGAGTGCCTTGTTAACAGGTGTCACATTCCATAAATGTTACTGTTTTTAACATTGCCACCTCATCAGTTAAAGCCTCCTGCAGTTACTGCCTACTCTTAGCCATACCTCTCATCCTATAAGCACAAGAAATATGAACAAAGCCAAAAATGAAGGAGGACAAAGACCCAAAAATAGGGACAATTTTTAAGTACTGCTCTTATAAACTTAGAAAGTTAATATACTAAAAGGTTTCGCATTGGCATGCATTTTCTCAATGGCATAAAGTCAGAAACCCAAATGTCTGTTATTATTTAGTGACATCAACCCGCAATGATTTGCAAGAAAACCACAAATTTTATGAGGGACAGATCAAATAAGAGGCAAAAATCTTGAGAGGTATGCTCTTAGCTACACAACTTATCCCTGGAACAGTCTCCTCTTTTTCCAAGAAGAGAAGAGCAGTGTAACAGCTTATTGTATGAGAGCATCTTCAAGGTTATTTTAGTTAGCAGGCCATACTTTCAAACCTCCGCCACCAGATGGCAGCATTCCTTGGCAAAATTTCTTAAGCAGTGAGGCACTGCTTGCATCTCTTATTTCATCAGTTGTCCCAGTCCCAG
The DNA here is from genome assembly GCF_019279795.1 of Protopterus annectens. NCBI lineage: Eukaryota > Metazoa > Chordata > Ceratodontiformes > Protopteridae > Protopterus > Protopterus annectens. Next base: position 1,815,901,390 of record NC_056741.1, on the reverse strand, counting down.
ACCTGAGTCTCTGATGAGTACTTGGAAGGATCATACGTTTCCATCCATTCTGCAGCCTATGTAATCCTGTGCTGCCTAAGAAAAGCAGATGAATATGATCATTTTAGATGGACAAAACCCTAGTGTTATATTTAAACATCCCCTTGTTTACCATTGCTACAAGTTCTTACATAACTGTTTTTCTGTTCTTTTCATTTCCTATATCACAAATTGTCTGCATAACCAGTAAGGCAAACTGTAAAGAGATTTCAGCCATATGAAGAGCCACTTTTTTACTTTTGTGTTATTGCATTTTCTTACAGGTTGACCAAAGTCACAAAGTGATGTCATTATGGCCCATGTGTGGCTCTGCATGTGGCCAGACTGATGTTAGCTATCACTGCCACCTCTACTACTAATACACTGTCTTTCGTACTGAGACAGCTGAGCTGGATGCTACACTTACCCTCATATCCCTCACAAAAAGACCAGGCTTATAGTTCCTCAGCATTCTGTCCCATCCAATGCTCTGATCAATTGGCTCTGTCAATAAACCCAACAGCCAAGGGATCCATTTGTGTGTATTTGTTGGAATTTGCTCCAGAGAGGGGTTCACCCTCCCTATGTTGCTCCAACGGTGATGTAATTCAGTACACACATGACTCTACAGTAATATGCTCAGCCGACTCAATCTCTGACCTAATACTCAAGACGCAATCTGCCTTCTCCACCACTGAAGACTGGATGATAACCATCCACTTAGCTCTGAACCCAAACAAAACTAAAATCATGGTTTTCACCCCATCAAAATCTACCTCATCACCCAAAGAAACTTTCAAATATATAGCCAAAATCATTCTTTAATTGAAATTGTCCCCCACACAAGACTCCTCGGAATAGTCATAGTCAAACAACTAAAATTCGATGTCCACATGCAACAAAATATTAAAAAAAAAACATCAAAATCTGGGATTACTCTATAGACACAATCAATACCCAACCCCCTCATCTAGAAAAACACTAGCATCCACCTACATTCTCCCCTCTCATGTATGGTTCACCTATACTTGTCAACCTCCAATCCTCCCTAAAAGCCAACCTAGAAGCCTGCTACAAGATATCCAAATTAGCTAATAACTCCAAGCACTCCCACCACTGTAAGGCACTTCACTCTCTAAATAGGCTAGAACTACCAAGCTGTCTCAACTAATTACAACTTACCTCCACTCACAAACTCATCTTTAAACCATGTGACTGCCCATCCCTTAATTCCATCTTTACCTCCTACATTCCCAATAGGCCCCTTAGATCCCGGAACACAAATCTACTTCTGGTGCACAAGCCCAAGCATTCACCTGGGCAACTTATCTTCTCTTTCTCCCTTGCCAAAAAGTGGAATGCTCTCCCACCATCCCTCAGAATTATCCACAACCCTGTCACTTTTAAATCTTCTCCACACTCTTACCTCTCCTCTACCTGGAAATGCTCTTGCTCCCAATTCTCTGGTAACTTCCCCCATGAAACCTTTCTTTTTCCTGACAATAAAACAATGACAATGTTTGCCGCTAGCTAATATTTTATTTTTAAAACTTGATGTGTAAAACATCTATGTGTGTTATGAATTTCTGTACGTCACATTGTGACTATAACTCTATTTTAACTGTATAACTCTTCTGAATACTATACTATTACTGTAATGTGCAATCTTTCTATTACTGTGGGACTTTTCTCCCCGGGCCTCTCCTGAAAACGGGTTCAGTATGGCCCAGTGTACTACCCCGGTTAACAAACTGCAAATAAATAAATAAATACTTTTGATGGAATGATTTTAATAGGCAAGTGACATTTTAAAATGATTTCCAAGCCACTGGACACATCAGTGATCTATATACAGGGAACAATATATACATGAAGGTCACCCCAAAGGACAACAGCCTGCTGCTGATGATGAAGATGATGAAGAGGAAGGCAGAAGACAAAGCTTCCTGTTCTTACCAGGGAAAAGCTTTGACCTGGAATGGGAATTCTTATGCTACAGCTTACAAAAATACATTCTGACATCCTTTCTGGGTACTATTTATTTATTTATTTATTTATTTAACATTTATTAATTGTTATTTCACCAGAGAGGGAAATAGACAATGGTATCATTCTGCTTTGTAACATAAGGAGAAATATCATTCCCACTTTTTTATTTGTATAAATTCTAAGATTTAAAAAAAACTTTGCACAGAACAAGAATTTCAGGATAGATAAACAGGCCGCCTCGCAGTTTACTTAGATGGCATCAGGAGAAGAAACCCAGAATTTACAATAAAGAACAATCACTATTTCATTTTGGGAAATAAATAAATGATGGCCTTTGACACCAAGCAAGGGCAACTAAAAACAGTCAGTTTCAAGAGAGAAAAAAAAAACAACTTGAGTGAAATGCTTGTTTAAAAAACAACAACGTTTGAGTGCCTAAGGCAAAACTGAGGCCAGAGGTGAGGCTGAGAAATAAAGCTGTAAATATTTTAAAGGTGACATCTACTTTCTTCACCAGTTTAGCACAGGGAAGCTCAAGTACAGCCAACACAGCCAAGAGTGCGTCTCTGCACTCCCTCAGACAAGTTATCTGTGATACCAGTGACCTGGGTTCAAGAATGAACAGACAATGAAAGGATGGCTGCAAACGAAAATGATAAAATATGCAGTGACTGCTCCCCACAGGAAGAAAACAGTTTGTACTGACAGAAAGAGAGACCTTTATATAAACCAGAGAGGGAAATAGACAGTGGTATCATTGCACATTCGTCTTCTAACATGAGAAATATCATGCCCACTTTTTAGATGGCTACCTTTGAAAGACAAGAAGAAAGCAGTCAAGGGAATCCAAATAAACTATGAACCGCAAAGGATTGCCCAGATGGGTTCATAAACCAGCATGCAGGAAAAATCCACATGATAGTTTGTTCTTTTTCTATACCAAAAAGTGCAAGATCCCTTAGGAATCAGCTTTAGCATACACTACAAGTGAAACCACCACAACATAGATTGTGACCAACTCTCAGACATTACAGCCTACCTCGGTAAGATAGGTGGCTGGTTGGCGTTAATAGGAAAACTGCAGCAGTAAACTCTTTTAGCCTAATGTCTCTGCCACTGACTGTAGTTATACTATACAGGCATAACTCGTCTGCATATAGTAAATTATTCACCTGTGTAGGTTTAGCTCTCTTTCACTTATGTTAAACCTGAACTGGTCAGTTGCTTGACTTATTTTATACCTGTGCAGGTGGTATGATAGGTACAACAGGAGTGTAATGCATATCATCTGGTAATAAGCACAACAAATTCCACTATCAGTTTTATTCTATTCATATTTTACTAGTTTGGAGGTGCTGTTGTGGATTGGTCAATAAGAATTCTTTTTTTTTTTTGTCATCTCTGCCTGGGATTAGGAACAATTTAGCAAGATTGCCATTCCTATCCAAGTATGTGTTTTCCAGCAAATATTTTCCGCTATCACCTACACCCCACCCTCCAATATTTTGTAAGGTAGTATTCTTCATACATTCTTGCAACATAGAATGCTAGTTATCATTATACAACTGGTGGTTTTATATGTAACTTCCTGTAAGCATAGAAAATTATGAACATCGATTTTAATTTAAACAGAGTACCCGCAAACTACAACATAGGAGGTAATCCCCTGAAATCTGAAGAAGAAATAAGGGATCTAGGGACCCAAGTAGATAGTCAGCTTTCCTTTGATAACCATGTTGCCAAAGTGGTTAGAAAATCCTTCTATGTGACACATCTGATCATGAAAGGGTTCGCATCAAGATCTAAGGATGTAATGGTGCCCCTCTACTCTTCCCTCATCAGACCCATTATTGAGTTCAATGCACCAATTGGAATGTACCTGGCTAGACATCTCCAGCAGCTGGAGAGACCACAGAGGTACCTAACCAAGAGGATTACTGGCCTCAAACAGTTGCCCTATGCAGCACGATTGAAAAAGCTAAGACTGTTCTCTGTTGCATACTGCTTTCTCAGAGGCGATCTCTGTCTAACGTACAGAGCCATGTCCAACCCAGAATTGTTGAACATGCTCCATCTTAGCAAAACCACATCTACTCGCTACACGCTCTAGGGATATAAACCTCAACACAACAATGAATAGAACATGCTGGAGGGATAGATTCCCTTCGCAGAGACTTCCCTTTCTATGGAACAGGGTGCCGATCTACATAAGACAGAGCCCCTCACTATCACTCTTCAAGAGGAACCTTGATGAGTGGATGGGTAACAAAAAGTTCACACCGGGGATCACACCAAAAGCACTACTAGATAGGGGCCAAGGGTACTAGCTGCTAGTACAAGGGTCTAGAGAACTACTAAAGAGGCGGTGAATACCGCACAACGTGGCTGGACTAATATATGCCTTCGGGCAGATAGCCCAGTACCAACCTATGAACCTAATTTTGCTACAAGACTGCATATATTTGTAGACCACAAATTCTTGCGTTTTTTTTGGCAGTCCTAAACAATTACCAAGGAGTAGCACTTAATTACTAAAATAAAGACTCAATAGTTGTACAGTTTTAATTATGTCTGTTCATTTACATTATATCAAGGAATGTCACAGGTCCTTGGTACTATTTAAGGAAACTTGGTGAGCAAATTTGTAATGTACCATGCAGGCATTTATAAAGTGATACTGCATACACTGGTCAAACATTTGCATAACTATTTGTATGGAAAGTTGTTAGACAACTTTTTGGCAAGTTACATTACAGATTCACCAGCTCTGCCAAGCATGGTTCCTTGAAGGACCCATAAAAAGAGGACCTAATGGGAGACCTCAGTTAGGATTTGGCAATGTTAGCTTTATCACATGACTCTAGCAAAGAAATGTTATAATCCTTGACCCTGAGACAACCCAATTTTAAACTGGTTTAAGAAGCTATTTAGTAAGGAAAATAAAGCTATATATACTGGCTACTATTTAGTTGTAGTACTTTAAAACATCACTGTGAATATGCATGAATTAAGAAAATAATTACTCAGCATAATTCAAAGAAACAAAAATGACATGTCTGTGAGAATGAGAAGTTGTAGGAAAGAATATTACAAGGTTAGGATAGGAAAACATTGAGGAAGGAGGAGACATTTCCACATGTACCCTACCTGCCACATCATTGTATGTTATTACTGTGAGTGACTAAGGGCTACTATGTGTGTGAAGATGTTCTCTGGAGTTCTGCTGGCTAGTTGTGAAACATCTAATGGTAGAAAATGAGGACTATGAGAAGCCATCTTTCAATAACAGGACTTAGAGACTTCATCAAGTCCAAAGCAGAAGCTTCTCATTTAGCCCAAATAGTCCAACATTTCATTACTATTACCGGAAACAAGCGTGCCTTAGAGCAGGCATGTTGACATGAGCACTTTCCCTATGTTCCTTCAAATCGTCCTAAAATGAGTCACACAGACTTTTGAATGATAGGAAATATAATCCCAGAAAACAGAGAGAAACAAATTGCAGTCACCCCACACCCTTAATGTGTGTGTGTGTGTGTGTGTGTGTGTGTGTGTGTGTGTGTGTGTGTGTGTGTGTGTGTGTGTGTGTGTATAATTTTATAAATATATATATATATATATATATATATATATATATAGATAGAGAGAGAGAGAGATAATTATACACATACATACATACATATATATATATATATATATATATATATATATATATATATATATATATATATATATATATATATACACACACACACACACACACACATTATATATAATATAAGTATATATCATTTCCATGTCTCCATGTTGAAACTAGACTAAGAAATATTGAAAAAAAAATACTGCAGTATACCCACCAAGTCACTGCAGTTTAAAAATAAAAATATAAAATAAAAAAGTTAAAAGCCATCAAACAAAATTAACCTCTTTGGAATGCATTTATACCTGACATGACATCTGGCCCACTGAAGTAACTATGAACTGCTGACCATGGTATACAAATTAAGATTCACATTCCAGGCTAATCAGACTAGAGAATCACTTATCATGCAGCAAAGAAGTCACTGCTGGAGCAAAACAGACCAAACCAGACTATTCTGCACATCTACTAGTCAAGCATGACTCTACAGTATCCATTCTAAATACAAAGTCCTAGAATGTCCACAGAATTCATGGCTCTGAATCCACTGCACGTCTCCTGCCTAGGTACTGATCCTGTCCATTATGATAACTAACCCTTTGTCTTTGCCCCCAGCCCCAACTTGACTGCACTATGAACGACCAGAGTTGAACTAGTGGCTAGGATACTAAAGGATCTGGGCAGAGGAGGATGAGTACCAGTAAGATGACACCAGCTCTCCCAGGTAGCCTGGCTCACCTGCAGGAATGCAGATGCATCACCATATGTCTGTGAGAATGAGAAGTTGTACAAAAGAATATTACAAGGCTAGGACAGGAAAACATTGAGGAAGGAGGAGACATTTCCACATGTACCCTACCTGCCACATCACTGTATGTTATTACTGTGAGTGACTAAGGGCTACTATGTGTGTGAAGATGTTCTCTGGAGTTCCGCTGGCTAGTTGTGAAACATCTAATGGTAGAAAATGAGGACTTTGAGAAGCCATCTTTCAATAACAGGACTTAGAGACTACATCAAGTCCAAAGCAAAAGCTTCTCATTTAGCACACACACACACACACACACACACACACACACACACACACACACACACACACACACACACACACACACACACACACACACCTGTGAATGTGTCTCCCACCCCCTTCTTCTTGTACTGCCACTTCACTCATGCAGTGGAAATGCAACAATGTTACACACATATACAATTCAATCCCACTTAACTCTTATGGTTAGGTATTGCATTTACAGATAGGTTTGGGTGAAATCATTTTCAGTACATCAACATGAAAAAAGGTCAGCAGCAGTACAGACAAATCAATGCACTTGCTCTAAGAAATAACCATAGTGCATGCAATACAAAAAAGCATTTGTTTTACAGGGGCAAGCTCCCTACATACCCTGCTCCTTAAATATTCCAGCTCTAGGACAGCACAACAACTGGTAAAGGGCATATTTCCCAACCCCATTTCTACTGCACTCTCATGTAATCCTTCCTGTTGACCAAATTAATTCATCAGGAAGGCTGTTGACTAAACCACAATCTGACCAATTTAATGGATCGTGTAAATATATTAAACTCAAAATGCAAGCACTGTAACCATGCAAGAAGACCTAAAATGTATCACCGAAACAGAACTGCACTGCAGACTTAGTACATTTAAAAGTAGGAGAAGGGGATGCAAAGCTTCTTACAAAAGTTGCTAAGAGTAATGGGTGCTAACCCTAACCCTAATGCTGCCCCTCCCCTCACCCCTAACCTACACTTGATCATACACAGCAGAGCCATACATACATATACATTATATATATATATATATATATATATATATATATATATATATATATATATATATATATATATATATATATATATATATATATATATATCATATATACATATATACACATATACACACATATATTACACACATACATGTTGATATATATATATATATATATATATATATATATATATATATATATATATATATATATATATAAAACTGAGAGAGTGTTTTACAAAGCCACACATGCAGAGATATGTTCAAAAACATGTAAATAAACATGAACATACACATAAAACATACATGCTCAACAGAACATACGTAGCAGTAATTTCCTCTATAGTAACATTTTCCTTAACACCTAATCCAACATTTTCCTTTCCATATGTAGTACCAGCTCACATCTATAATCACTTGATTCACTCTGTACAGCAAGTGGATCCTTCTATCCCAAATTCCAAGAAATAAATCATTCCAAATCTCCCAGACTTGTCAGTTACTATGGCAACGACGACCCCTGCGCATCGCTATTTCACCCTAGCTGCTGGTTTCCAGGATTGTCGAACAAAGGAAGCTAGCAGCAAAATCACAACCCTTTTTAAGAGTTGTCAGGTGAGAAGTGGAATGGCTTTTTCAGATTCTCTCCCAGCAACGCATGTATAAATGCATTCTTACATACAAAGGAATGAATCGGTTAAAAAGGACATTTCCTTTTCCATTTTTATTGCCAGCTAAGAAATATTGAACTTTGGTGTTAGCATTTAAATGAGGCAAGATTACTGCATTTAATCAAAGGTGAAACTCTAGCAGCCTATATGCAAGTTTCCTTTCTTATCCCTGCAATTTCCATTTTTTTCTCAGTTATTGCAGAAACCAGAACTGTAATACATCTTGAAATGTAGCAGACAGCATCTTTGACTCTTTGCTGCGTCAGTTCAGAAATACCAAATAAATGTTAATTTTCACTGAATGAACCAAACATGAATTTTGCAGCCCTTCTCCTTATATTTCATGGAGTGACTTAAAAATATACATACTAGTATTCTGGAAGCATAACATATAACTTGAATACTTATACAGCATCTTTCACACGCGGTGTATCCCAAAACACTTTAGAAGACAACAAATTAAACACCTTAAACTAAAAAAGAAAATCTTACACTTCAAGCAATCAGTATTTTAATTGCCTTTCCTAACTTCAGGGAATTATGCAAAAGTGAAAAAAATAGTAAAATAAATAGCTCAAATCAAACACGGAGAAATGCAACCAGAATTATGAAAGAATGAAGCCAGTCCAATAAAATTCAGAGAAGCTGAATGCCTGTTTAGAAAAAAAGTATACAATGATTTTTTTTTTAAAGAATCAAAATCTGCATCTGAAAAATCTTTAAATGTGGGACATGAAAATAGATTAAAACTGAAATATACACCGATACTTTCAAACATGCATACCTCAGAGATATACTTGCTGACATTTATGAACAAGTTACACAAGGCATAAGCATATAACACTGCAGTGGTATATCGGCACAAATGGTTTGCTTTTCATTAACAGACTATAGTAGGTGAAATACAGTTCTGCTATAAAAATAAATGAAAATAACATCAAATAATGCAAAAGAAGTAAAGTAGTGTACAAAATCATGGGAGAGCCTTGCTCCCAGTCACAGCTGTTACAGAACACGTGTCAGGAAAGTGATAGCTCTACTAAACACTTAAGCTCAAACGCTGGTAGCAACAGTATACAGTTCAGTAACAGGCACTGTGGCATAAAGAAGAGTATGGTGAACATTATGGTTGAATGTCCAGAAAACTTGTCACACATGGTGATATCATGCAAGGCAAGGCTTTGCCAGCCTCACCAACCTCAATGCCAAAACAGGCAACCACTATCACATAAATAATATGTCATGGGACCCAACCTTGGAAGACAGCATGAATACTTCATTGTAAAAGAAACCACAGTTCCACAGCCCTCTGCATTCTGACAAGAGGAAGCTGTCAGAAGCCTTGTGACAGAAATGTAGATATCATAGCAGAGATTGTCAAAGGATTTATTCTTTCTCAACTTGAACTTGGGTTCGCAATTTTTGCTTCCACCTCGAAGAAGAACATTGCCATGCTGCAGACTATCTGTAACAGCATCTCCCAATTCATTACAAACTCTCTGCTGTGTGAACATGACTTTATCATCCTAGAAAAAGTCAAATGGCTACCCATAAAACAAAGATCTAACCTAGTTTTGGGATCCCAACTCTACAAACTACTCCAGCGCCACACATTTACTCCCCTTGTAGCTAAACGTCATGAAAAAAACCTCCTTAAACAACCTGCAACACTACTCACAAGCCACACCAACTCTCATTACCCCTAGAAACAAACCCCACAGCACTGCACATGCTATCTCCTCTCAGGCACCAACTCTTTGGCAAGCTCTGACCTTTGACATTAAGGAAACCAACACGTATTCCAATTCAGAATGCAATGCAAGAAGCACTTCTTCATTCATGCCAAAGGCTCCTGCGTCAGCAAAGGACTTACCGCCTAACCGATCTCCTTTCTAAGTCTCTTCTCCTTTCTTAGGATTTACTGAGGCTTGCCCACTTTAGAAACTAATGTAAATATTGCACATTACATTCTAGTGAACAAGCGGAGTGCAAATACACACTTATTTTTCTATGTAATTAGTCTGAACTACTCTGTTATTGCTTACATTTCATTTCTATATTTTTTGTTTGAGAAATGTTTGGTATTTCATTCAGACTGAGCCTGAAACTGGTCAGCATTGATCAGTGCAGTATCTCAGTAAACAATATAAATAAAATAAAATAAAAATGACTGTACAGGCATCGTCTTGTAGGGGAGTGGCTGCTGTCCTCATGTGGGGGGAATGTATAACATTTCATGATAACCTGCAGGAATGAAGCAGCAGTTCTACCAGTACTGCTTGGCAGAAGGCACTGCACTCATGCTGATATCAAGGGCCTATATGGGCCCCAGAAGATGGCACATCACACCTTGCAGGTGTTCCAGAAAGCATCAGTTCTGCAAGGGCTTCATATCAAGACCCATATGGACCACAGGAGATGGGACCCATCATGTCATGTGGATGCTACCCCCAAAAACAGTCATAACAAAAACCCTGGGGCAATAGTTTCTATTACAGTGGATATCAAGGTCTTAGCTCGGCCCCAGTGGGTGGCGTATAACAAGTATCACTCAGTGCCAGTTAGTTTGCAATGCTTTATATACAATTATGGACATCTGTGACAGAAATCCAATTAATATGCATGATGCCCTTGCATATGAGTGAACATGATTGGGCAATTAGGACCTTACTCAACATGATTGGGCAATTAGGACCTTACTCAACATGAAGCTGTCTTTAGTCAGCAAGAAACCTCTCACCTCAGAAATCCATTCTAAGGCAAGGGAGAAACATTCAGAGGAAGCCCCTTTTTTTTGCATTGTCACCCTGTTTTCACACTGCTGCACACCTACATGGAGTGGTTATTGCACACTCAACCCCCTTCCACAGCTGGCTCAGGTTGCACCTGGCCAGTAGCAGCTCATTATCAGTCCTTAATTTACAGAGACTCATCTTACCCATAACTCCCACACTGTCCAACATTAATGGCATCAATCCAGGTTTGTCCACCTACTCTAGGATGCCCTTATGCTCTAAGCTTGTCCAAAATGCTCCCAGTGTTCCTTTCCAGTGGTGACCACTTCAATTCCAGCCACTGTTGCTCCTTGCCTCTGAATGCTTTTATTTTGCATTAGATTGATGGCAGTTCTTACTGGCCCACCACTACCTCCTTTCATTGGCTGGGCCAGGACCCAAAATTGATCTCCAGCTACCTCCCTATTTTGTTCCTGTCTTTATTCTGTACCACTACCAGAGGTCAAATGGATATTCAAAACTTCAGTCAACCTATCAGACGCAGGTTCCTTCAATTAATTATTCAAGCTGTCAAGGTGATTCTTTTTTTAGCATGATTTAATTCCTTAATGAACGCTTTTCTTGGAAACTTCATCCTGAATTTATTCCATTTTTGTCTGTCATGGTAATTAAATCACTTGTTCATGGCTTGAGCTGCCAGGAAGGTCTGATGTATCAGACAAAAGTACTTAACTGGATTTTTTAATCAGCAAAGGATAGAATTTGTTGCTTTAGGTCTGTACTACCCATTTCTTTTTCTTTATGTAAAACTTCCTCATTCCAAGAATCATGGCTTCACAGTTGTTTTTATTTTAATATACATTAAATGTAGGCCTTTTTTTTTTGTCCTATCTGCTTCTTAATTTAACATGCTCTTTCTTTTTTCACTGATCTGCCTTACATCTCTTTTAAGCTAGGCTGTTTGCTCTATCAAAGCCACTTTCGTTTTCCTGATATGACTATTTGTTTATTTGCTTTCTTTAAAAAAACGTTCCACAGTTAAGTGACTTGATTCAGTTCTTGATATCTTTCTTTATCACCTAACACTACCTTATCCCATTCTGTAAAAGCCTAGTTGCCAGAAATCCCGGATATCTATTCTTGTGGCATGCCATAGCATCATTTCAAGGACAGTAAAAAACTTAATGTTAACACCATTGCTAGCCAGTGACTTGTCCACCTCATTCAGCTTCTGTCATCCCACCATATTACTTAGGACTACATCAAGAGCTGAAGTAGGTCAAAGATATCGTACCCTTACTCTTTGCTCAAAGGCATCTTCCTCCTCCGTTCTGCTCTCATCCAGTCTTAGAAGTGGACAACAGGAAGATTAAAGTCTCTCACGACTATGCTTCTCCTGTTCATTGGCTGCCTACTAATTCTAGTTTTTGAGATAAGTATCATCTTCATTAGTGCAGTTGCTCATCGGGGATACATACTTCCATCTGTAGCCTCAAGTCCAACTTGTCAGCCTCCTTTTACTTTGCTAATCATCATAATCAGACTATTTTGCATAATAAAAAAGTCATCTAATGACCACAGTGAGTGTGAGAAGTTAATGCAAAATAATAAAAACACAAATGGCAATGCTACTGACTTCTGAGAAAGAATTTTTATTAAAACAAAAATAAAACATAACCAATATGTTTTCATGCAAACTACTCATTTTTACATTGAGCCAAATGAAAGAAAATCCAGTACGCCTTTGTACAGAATACGACCGTTAACTTGCAATTAAATCTGGTTAATCACAAATGGACAAATCACAAATCATATCATGTTTCAGACAGCTCAGAGCCTTCCCAAAATCATTTAAACATCATGTACTACTAGAATTTTTTAATATACTGTACATTTTAAAATGATTCTACAAAGAACTTCGTATTTATATTCTGCCCTTTAGCCACTTCAAATTTCACTGGTTATTTGGCCTTCAGCCATAACATTCATAAGCTCCCATCTAATGGCTTTTCTCAGAATTTGCAGCATTTGAGAAAATCATAAGTTTATAATCTGCCTAGAGCTATGCGTTTATATAAAGAATTTAAAATAGTATAATTCTTTAAATGCTGAAAAAGTATAATATGTAATAAATAAACACATTAGATACCCAATGAAACCTGAAGACTTGCAATTCCCAGTACTATTGAAATAACTAATACCCATTTCAGAGTGTTCGGAATATCTACTACATTAACAAAAATTTCAAGTTGTACAACTGTACTGTTTAAAAGTGTCTCATACTACCCCTCAATTTTATAATCTTCCCCACCAGGAACTTAGTTAATTAAATTCTTCTTCAATTTGGTATCTGTCCATACAGAAATTTGTGTCTCTACTTAGCAACTTTTTAATTTTCAACATCTTATTTAAATATTCACTTATTCTTAAGACCATTCTCAACTTCCTTTTCAGCCAATTAATTTGTGACTAATAAAACTAGCTTTGCTTCATATAAACCTTATTTTCAGTAAACTGTTTATTCCATAAGTTTTCCATCTTCAACAACTCTTGTTTGTGCTAAAATGAGATAGACCAGGGGAGAATTTGAGGCTGCCCATCCAGTTACCTAGATTTGCCTCTGAAGATGATAAGGGTACTTCTCTGCTTTACATGTAGTAAAATCTGTTTTCAGGGGTCGGGATGCATTAAGAAATGACTATATCAAGCCAAAATGCATTAGTTAGCTGCTGATGAATGTTTAGTACCTTTAACTTTGTATTTGAGGGATCAGTTATTCTGCAAAGAAACAGGAGATCAAGGAAGTTTAAGATCTTTCATGGATCAAAAGATTATATGCAGATCACCATGGAAAAGTCTGTAAGAAACAGTACAGACAGGGAGAGAGAGAGAGAGAGAGATAGCACCCAGTTTGCCTAGATAGCCAGGTGTCTTGGGGCTCTGGGGTCTCACAACAGATTAGAAGGGAAAAAAAAATCGACAATACAGCACACAGCAGATTTGCACATTGACACTACAATACAGAATTTACAAGAAGCAAAGATTCAAGGAGATGTGATTAGGTTAGAATCTGACCACATTACTTTCAGTCGAGATGTGATTAGGAAGTTAAAACCCAAATACATTACCTTCAATCAATGTAAGGAAAAGCTTTAGAATAATACTTCAGCTCATGAGCGGCACCATGTGACATTTCTTCCTCTCAACTACTTGAGTTAAACTATTCCTTCAGTGATGCAAATTATACTTCCTTGTCTATGCTACTAAAGGTGTTTCTTATAATCTTTGAAAATAACATTTTGTAATGTTACTAATGGCCTTTGTATGGCAGAAACTGTTGCACTGAGAAAATTATAAGTTGCACAGATTTTCGGTATAGTTACAAAACAATTATGTAATGTATGAAACGCTGGGATTACACTCCAACATTTGGAAAAAAATAAACTTGTTAAACTCTTCTCTAGCATGAGACTCAACTGAAATGTTGCTGGGGGTTGTAACAATTGATATACACACACACCTAAGCACCATTATGACTGGGTATTCCATTAGGAACTCTTCTTGACTCTTAACTATCGCACACTATTTTGGTCTGTCAGTAAGGATTAGTTAATGAGATCAATATTTAAAAACTGTCTATCTTACTTTGTCTCCAACCCCCACCCCCTTTCTTCAGAAAATAAGCTGATAGATAGGTCAGTTGCTGTTTGTATGACGGTACTCACTAAATGCTGTACTGGCTTTCAAAGCCAGCAAAACACTTTTTTTTGTAACTATACGAATATAGAGCAGATAAAGCTCTATGTACTACAACAAAAATATGATCAGGTCTCCGACCATAACCTTTATGTGCTCTTGACATACATGGATGATGAGGTTCCTGACATCCATATCTCAAACACATAAGACAATTATGATCAGGGACCCAATTAAAATACTCTGTGTTCTGTTCTTTAAAAATGATAACACCCTAAAATTATACTATTTAAACCTACTTCTAATACTTGGAGAGATGTGGAAAGCCCTGAACTGTGAGTAACAAGTTTTTATCAAAAAGGAAGGAGAATTATTTCAATTCTGCTTAAATATTTAAGTTGTACTTACACTGACCTGTGTGGTACTTCTCTATACATTCTGCATTGTTTTCAATGTTTTAGCCAAAAAAGTTATCTGTCCTTTTTTTTGTTCTAGGACTTTGGTTTTGTAGAATAATTTGTAGATGTGAGAAGACTGTGTTTCTATATTATACCATACTTCTATTTCCACAAGTAAAATTCCTTGTAAAAGCAATCCATTTGTATCATTTGTATATTAAACCCTACTTGTCCTTACTCTTGTAGATTCATTATTTATTTATTTATTTTTGTTACAATTTGGTTACCGGGATAGACAATTGGGCCAAGAAGAGCCCATTTTCAATGGAGTCCCTGGGAGAAAAGCTCCATGAACAACAATATAATATAAAGACAATGCATTTACATTTATATAATACTATTGAAGAATGATGGTATTAAATAACTTGACAAAAAATCCACAATTGCAGTAAAAATACATTCAAAAAAGCAAAAGGTAAAATTACACACACACACACACACACACACACACACACACACACACACAGGTCAATTAAAATAAGAAAAATCCATTGGTGCATATTTCTGTTAGATTTGTTACAATGTGAAATAACACAGGGTTGACATTACAGTTTTACATGAAATCTTAGCAGAGTTAAATTAAGATAGGGGGATACGAGGTGTTAATTGTTGAATGTAACAAGGGTGGGACAATAAGAAAAAAAAAGTAGAGCAAGAGTAGGCGTAATTAAGAAAGATGAAGATGGTAGTAGTCAGAGAAACTCAGTGTGATGCATTAGCATGATGTTTTTTCATTTACGATTGAGGCAGACTTCTGCCTTTAGTCATTTATTACTGCATATTTTTCTATAAATGGTGTTACTGGTGAATTTCAGCATAGTTTGGTGCTATATAAACTGTAGTAGAATTTCAATATTGAGATTATTGTTTTTTTCTGCTCCAGAATTTGTGCTTTACTGCTTTTATAATGTTGATAGTCCTGATTTGCTCCTGCAATGTTATGTTCTGCTTATCATTTACCCACTTAAAGTTGCATTCTGCTGCCTTCTTTTCTGCTGCTAAAGTTTCTAAAAAAGCTCCGAAATTTGCTTTATTTGATCGGATCCTTTTCTAGCTAGTCTACTTCTTCCTTAAATGTTTTCCTAACCCCCCCACACCTTTTTTATGTTGTGGTTTTATAAGGCTGTGTCTCTGGCCTCTGCCCCTTATGATTAGTTGATTTCCAAAGTCCCTCCCTCCCCAGTTTCATTGCTATTATCTGTTGTAAAAGCTATTTATGTACTCTTCCCACCCACTGTTTTCTATAAATCCATGATACTGACTGCCCCCCAACAAACCAGTATTGCTCTTGGTTAAACCTCCTTTACTACGTCTTGAGGCCTGTTCATTTTCCCAGAGCTTACAAAGCTTGGCATCCTAGCCTTTGTTCCAGAGGTGCTTTACTTTTATCCAATGCCATCCGGGCAAAGTGAAGAACTTCTAATTGCTAAATCACACTTGCTTAAGTTATTTTGAATGATTGCTACCATTTCCTATATTTATTTTTGCATTTCACTGTATTTTTGTAAAAAAAAAAAACATTGCCCTTCCTCTCATGGTTACTGTTGTAAGGCTATCTTGAAATCACCTTCAGCAAGGAATTTCCCAGCTAGTTGTTTAATTGTTTGTGGTAACACTGCACTTGTGAGTCTCTTCTACTGTGTTTTAAGGAGGACTGGGTTTATACATCATGTAGCAGGAGGTATTTGCCTATCTGTGTTGGAAAACACAAAATGGCTCCTACTGTAGTGGTCTTATTAGCCAGATAGCTCATTAATTAGCTTTCTGCTTTTTCTGTGCTATTATAAATTTGGCAGTTTTGTGTGGAGGTACACACTTGCACAGTGGTGTTTAGCAGTGCCCTGTACAGTAGCAAACACGTAATAAGCAAATTTCCCCTATAGAACTGTCCATAAAATTGTAAGCTGTAAAGCAGCAATACAGGGCAAATAGCAGACAAGCTTAGAGCAGCTAGTTGGGTATCAAGTGGCAATACCAATAGATTTAGTAGAATTCAGTATTGTGTAAACATTAACTTTAGTAGAATGTAGTACTGCACCAATAAAGCACCCTTATTAGTCTGCCCCAACAATGGACTCTTAATAGCCTTCTAGCTCCAATACACCACCCCCTCATAGCTCACAAGTCAAAGGACTGGACAGCATGGATATGCAGTTTCCTAACTTCTCTTAGCCAGCTTGGTGGATATGGACATCTAGAAACAATGTAGCAATTGCCTCATGTTTACTAACAACCACTTAACCATTAAAGAAGCAGAAACAGTATGCAAGAGTGAACTTACACAATGACACCTCAGGTTAAACTCTTGCATACAGCTGCACATCATGTTGTCAAAACTATGCACACAGTACCCACCTCACACAGCACACAACACACAACACACACATAGACTAAGGTACTTAAAAGCAATCTTCCTAAACAACAAATATTGCCGAGACCACCCATTGGCAAAGCTGTGCCTCAGTAAGCCCAAAGGCACTCAGAAAAAACACCACCTAACACCACACATACAGTCACTCTCAGTGCA